>NC_133339.1:30892153-31192153 GCF_030506205.2 Paramisgurnus dabryanus
TCGATTTTCAGGAGCAGATGACATGCAGGTCATCTGAATCTTGACGGGTGCAGTTGCTTAGGCGGCACGTACAGTGAGCGGGCAGACCCATGAGTTACAGCCTGCTATGATCACATTCAGAAATACTGATGCATCCGCAGCAGGGCGACAGGGGTCACAATGCTACCGCATTGGATCATTAATTGGGTTTAAATTAGAGAGGCTTCTGTACGCAGCCGTACACAGATGCTGTGCTAGGTGATTTAATAGGTCTCTCGCACAGATGCTATGCCTCGGTTGCTCACTGTCTGTCACTCCGCATGTGTGTGCGCGTTGACTGTGTATGTCACTAGTGAAATTTAGAGGTGGTGAGTGGACTGGCCTAGAAACTCCGAGCTTTGATTGCGTTTTATGTAAGATGTATTGGTTGTAAATCATTCAAATTGCAGTCAAAGGCCTTGTGCTGAAAACACAGACCCACATCTAGAGCTATTGTGTTAGCTGGCAGGTGCAAGCTGCAGATTCTGATGAGGTCTTTGGGCTTCTCTATAAAATAAGGGCTATTAAAGGCTCAGGCTTTTGAGGGCGGTCCAGTGGAAAAGGGAGGTTTTATGTGAAGAGTTTAAGGAGTTTAAGTTTCATACACCAGTGCTTCAGTTTACCTAGAATTTAGGTAGGCTATGTATATGGTCATTTAAACATCCATCGTGCCAATTATCCAATGCCTGCACACATTTAAATAAAGTTTTAAAGGATGTTTTGTAAGATTATTGGACAATTCAGTGGCGATATACATAAATGTGTTTTAAAAAAAATAAAGATTGTTGATATGCAGTATTGTGCAAATGTCCACCACCATCTTTGTTGTTTAAAGGGCCACTAAAAATGGCATTTTCAGCCATATAAAAATAGTATCTGGTATCTCCAGAATGTGTCTGTAAAGTTTGAGCTCAAATACACAACAGATCTTAAATTATACCATGTTGACATGGCCATTTGTGGCTGCAATGAAAAAAAAATGCTGTTTTGTGTGTGTTTCTTTAAATGCAAAGAAAGCTTCTGTATCCCTCCCTGTATGCAAATTAGGCTGTAGAGCACTTACACATGTACTTCAAAACATACATCAAAACATTGTCTTATGGCCCATAAGGCAGAGTCTGTGAGTGGTCATGGGTGCGGCATAATCAACGTGACATCACATTGATAGGGGATCCCCAACAACCTGTTTTGTGTGACTGTTGTGGTTTAAAGGAGAGTACACAAAGAAGAAGAGATGGATTTGAATAATAACAGGATGTTTCTGCACACACATTTTCTGCTAGAAACACATTTAACTCTTTCACCGCCAGCGTTTTTAAAAAAAGTTGCCAGCCAGCGCCAGCGTTTTTCATGATTTTCACCAAAGTTTAATGCCTTCCAGAAAATGTTCTTCTTTAAATATATAAACATACAATATACCAAATGAAAGAACAGACCCTCTGCTTTCAAACAAAAAAACCGTTTCATCCTACCTTCAGTGGTTCTTTGGTAATCAGCTTTTGAATATGGGTAGGTTTCTGCAAAAACACCACATTTTGAGCAAAAAGCAAAGATAATTCCATTTTTGTGACAAACTTTTCATAGAGATCCCATTCAGAGCGATCTTTAAAACAGACACGGACATGCAGCCACTTGCCATAGGGCAATACTTCCGGGTTTAAAAAGTTATGGCCACCTGTTGGATAATAGCGGTATTGCGGAAAGACGGAAAATCTCGTCATTGGCAAGGAAGCGTTTTCTCTTGATTGACGAGATATCTTGTCAATGGCGGCGAAAGAGTTAAACGTGCATTTTCTAGGTAAGGGGGCTTTGAGTGAAGTTTTATTGACCATTCGTATACATTTTAGCCCTCTTGATTAGACACAAACAATATAAAAGAAATATGCACACAAAAGTGTAAGAACAAAATAGCTTCTTTTGGTCAAAGTCAGTATTTGGTGTGACTTCTTTGGGCATTAAGCCCATCTTGATCTCTTTTGAGGAGACTGAAGTCCTGAAGTCATTAGATTAGAGTTGATAATTAGGGTTTAATTTAGAGATGCACCGATATAAAATATTCCCACGATAAGTGATTATTTAGACTAATATCTGCCGATCCCGATACAGATATTTTATGTTTATATTAACTCAATTCTGAAGATTAAATTTTCTAATTTTGCTATTCATTCATATAATGACTATTATTATTGAACATTTAACTAGTGATGTTTTTTACTTCTCTCTACACAGAGCTTAAATTGATTTTGCATTTTCCTGTTTTGATTGACAGGATATATTAACCATGACTATCGACTGTTTTTAAACTATTGGTCGATAGCCGATAGTGTAAGAATGTGTTTTTATGGACCAATATATCGGTACATCTTTTCATTTAGGTTTAACAGAGTCCTGCTATTACTCAATGGACTGAGAGTCTAAATACTTGAAACTTAAGCTCTGTTTTAAAACTGTATACACATTTTACTGGTTGTATTCTAAAAAAGAGACTGAGAAATAATTATATAGTGTATGATCACTATGCCATTGCAAAAACAACAAAAAATGGTGGCACGGTGGCCTTAGACTTTGCACAGTACTGTATCCATTTATATATCCCTCTTTCTGATAAAGAAAACTTTTGAGAAGAGAATAATAAAAAAATATTAAAAGCTCCACATGTGATTTAATGAAAACGGTTTTAACTGAAAGTATAAATCAATTTGTTTCACTCAATGCAATATATGCTAAGAAAATGCTGTTGAAAAGTGCTAGTAAATTGCTTTTGTTTTCAAGAAACTGAAAATGTTGATTGCCCATCAATTGTGCTAAATTACAGGCAGAGCTTCAGATACCCTGATCTCTCATAATCAAAACTTAAAACCCAATTTAGTCCCTGAGATGACACATTTGATCCGTACACATATTTAGGTGGCGTTAATGAATGTATAGTAGTAACACATGAATATGCGTCATACCTTGAGTTGCCCGCTGAACCACCTGCCAGATTTTTCATCCTTTTGTTTTAAACGTGGCTGCTCCTGCATTATTGTGTGCCAAAGGAGAAGCTGCAGAGAGATAAACCTACTTCATCATGGGCCAGAAGTAAAGAGCTGGCCAGGTTTGGAAAATTCTGATGGTTTGACTTTGCTCCAATCACTGAGTCCTGTTCATGAATAATACATGGCTTTTAAAGGTGAGTTTTGATACTGCCATGGACTGTGACTCATCGCTGCTTTTCATGAAAGGGTCTATTTGCGCGTGGACCGGAGGAGTTTCATTCTCATTTACAGATTTGCTTGCATGGACATTGTTTTCTAACCCTTATGCTAGGTATCAAAATGTCACTGGAAGTGCAAAAGTACACTGGAATTTCAAAACTGACATTTGAACTGTTGTGCTTTCATTGATGTGGTTTTGACTGTTGTTGTTGTTGTTGTTTTAAAAAGCTTCATGAATTACATGCCATTTCCATCTGAAACATATTAATGTATCATTATGAATGTCTTGGGTCTTACACATGCCTTCATCATACATTAATAATTTCCCCAAATGGCTCTGTTTTAAAACCTAATGAGCTGCCTAATTAAGAAATTGACAGAACTTGATTTTTTATGCTTATTACAGTTAAAATGTTTGTTGCATGCTAATGGCAAACAATTGAAATCAATTGTGAGAAGAGTCTCCCTTGCATATCACAATAGGGATGATATTTGTTTAAGCTAATTTAAACACCAAACTAACTACAACCAAAACAACGAGGCAGGTTTTATGGCAGAGTCTATACTATGTATATATCCACAATCACGTCCATCGCATTCATATCCATTGGAATAGCTTTATTTGTTCTCCATGCATCTGATTGGTCACTTCTCTTTTACATTCTTGTTTTTATGATCACGTTCATCTACCCCTCATCCATCACATGCCTCTCTTGTTCTTCTCTCTCTCCTGCAGTGTGGCCGGGATGCAGAGAACTTTGACCGCTTTTTCACTCGCCATCCTCCGGTTCTCACCCCTCCAGACCAGGAGGTCATCATGAACCTCGACCAAGACGAATTCGAGGGCTTTTCCTTCATAAACCTCGAATACCCCATCATGGAAGCCCAAAGTTAAGGGCGACCCCCCCCCCCCCAAAACTAACCCATCCCTCCATTAATCCCCCTCCTCCTCAAACTTTATGTTTATGTACCATATACACCACGAAACTGGTATGTATATGTATATAAACAGCCACACATCAAAACTAAACCATTTTTATGCATGCATGCAATAATGAGATATTTGCATTTCATAGATCTTTCATAACATTCCATTGACTTCATACCGGTTTGAATCTTAAAAGGCCTTTCTGCCCTTTGGCCGTCTTTATGTTATAGTTTTACTCTATGGCTTTCCTGAATGCGGTGTGTTGTATTGCATAGATCTCTACTAAGTTACCCTCGGATTGCGTCTGTTCCAGCACCATAGGTGATTAGATACAGCCATTTGCACTGAGGTGCATGACTCGAAGATGCATAATGGCTAGCCGTCGCTCTTCTAACCAGCCTTTGTGAATGTGATATTGTGCTGATTTTATAGCTGTTTTTGCCTCTGGCCATTATTGCCTGTTTGCAGGTTTTACGAGAACTCGAAGGTTTTTGCATGATAGTTTTTTGTCTTGTCTGTAATCCCGTTTTGGTCACGCTATTTTAAACCAAGTGACATTGTACAGACCGATTAATAACAGAAAATGACCAAAGTTTTCATCTTTTTTTTTTTAAAGCATGAGTAAACTTTTATAATATGCCTGTATCCGGCCGTTTGCGTGTGGATGTAGATGAACGGAGCTTGTGCCTGAATGTACTACTGATCTGCATCTCTTGCCTGATCATCTCACATCATTAGCAAAAACTCCCACCTCGGATCCTATATACAGGAAGCATGTTTCCTGCAATGGATTCCCGTCGGCTCCTTGTTTGACTTCTCATTTAGGCACTTATTTTTCAAGAGGTATTGGCAGGCATGTTAATTTTCACCTACCTCTTTCTAGAGACTATTACAGACATAAGAGTATGAAAGAACAAGTGCTAATATCAGACGTGACCTTCTGCTAACCTGAAGCCAATAGCA
Organism: Paramisgurnus dabryanus; assembly: GCF_030506205.2. Classification (NCBI taxonomy): domain Eukaryota; kingdom Metazoa; phylum Chordata; class Actinopteri; order Cypriniformes; family Cobitidae; genus Paramisgurnus; species Paramisgurnus dabryanus. The sequence goes on from NC_133339.1 coordinate 30,897,260, forward strand.
TTTACAACCAGCCATATATTACAGAGATACTGACCCGTATGTTGAATATGAATGTTTTAATGCTTATCACGAGAATTCCCACGCCATGGTCTGGCCAGTATTAGGTTATCGGTCTGACACTGATATAAAAATGAATTGTAGACCCATCTATCAGCACCAGTGAGGTTTAAGATGAGCGGTCACCCGTAGGTAATATCTTCAAATTATTCCTGTGTTCCTTGAGATAACTGAAGAAATTGTGTATGAGCAAATTAGTCCAATAGGGATCTATTTATACTGTAATCCTTTCACTTGAATGATTTAATATTAATATGTGAAAACAATGAAGGATACCACAGCTTTTGTGGAAAATGCAGTGTTACATATAATATCATTTGCAGCATTGATTTTTATAGAGCACACAAGGCATAGCTTTGTATTGGGAATAAAATAGTTCATAAGGAACCATAGGCGTTATGAAGTTGTTGTGTTAATGGTTACAACAGAGCTGGTCAGTTCCCATGATGTATTGTGCATGGTTCTGCCAGCGAGTAACCTGATGGGAAAATTCCCAATGTGGATATTGTATCAATAAATGGAAAGGGGAACAGAAGCCACAAATCCATCGAAATAAGTCAGATTCTCTCAAACATCAGAGTTTAGCGGTTATCTGTGCTGTCTGGTGGTCAGTGGTTTTATTGGAAAATCATATCTTTATCATAATCTCTATAAAATGAGGTATCTCGCATGAAGAGGTTTCGTAAATTGTCTTCTTTTTGGTTAAAACAAAACAAATTTTTTTTGCTATCAGTACGTTGTGTTTAAAGCTCTTCTTATTTCTGCCAAAATATTGCACGTAGTTCATTGTAGGGCTTTTCAAGTGTCCTACTATAAATAGGTGTACTGTATAAACCGTGTCAAATGTTTCAACATTTTTATAATTGTATGTTGTGGTCAGTATTGAAGAATTAAAATCAGACGGTAAGGTAAAGAGGAAGTTTAAAGTGTTTGTTTTCTATACCGCTTATGCATTCAGAAATGTGCAAGATTAATAAAAAGCTTTGTGCATGAATGACTGTGAACTGTGATTTCATAGTTCAGCATAATAATAATAATAAGTGTTTGTGTGTGCTTTATTGTAATACTTCTTAATTTAAGTGCTTTTCTTGTGCCAAAGTATTTTCCAAAGAGAAAGAGTATACACTGCAATAAAACGAAAACATCAATAGCCTTTGTTTTGGTTTTGCTTCGTTTTCCACATTGCAATTTAATTTAACATAACCTAGAAATTACAGTGCACCTGTTAAAAAATGTTTTTTTATTCTAAGACCCCTTTGTCATTTTATTTGATCACATTAAGCATTATTTGTGTGTTTTTAAAGTGCTTTGCGGAGAAGGCCTTGTGAATTTTGCTGTATGAAATCTACTTGGATGGTGTGCAGCACGTGCCCACGCTTAGCTCTGCATATTTCATGCCTGCCACTTAACATGAGAACATTTCATCTTGTTCCACTATCATTCAGCAGATGAGAAGAACATGCATGGGAATACAGGGTGGGTGAAAACTAGAGGGAAGCGTTGCTTTATTTCCCTTTATTCGAATCAAACATACATTGAACACCATTTTGGAGGCACATTTACTCCAGTTTTGATTTGACAGATTATTCATTCAACTTTCCATGTTTAAGGCTGTCGATGATATAAAGTGTAAACCGCCGTCATTGTATGCGATTGCAAAATTTGTTCCATTCTGTCCAAGCGATCCTTCGAACTTAAATTTGTGTTTTATGCGGTTTACAGTTGAGTCTGTTGCTCCACACAAGAGTGTTAATTAATTCTGAATGTCACAGCCTCAAATTAAACGAGTGGGTTAACACCAAATGTGTGCGGCTTATCAGCTGAAAACAGGTCAGCGTTTGATACCGCTGTTCTCTTCTTGCGCTGACATCAGCTCGCAGCTAATCCGCTCCTTTATAGAAAGCTCTGTGCCTTAGTATCACACCAAATTACAGAATCACGATTGGAATTAAAGCTTGGCAAAACGAGCACCTTGGATTAACAGAGGGTGTCTCATCTTTTTATTATTCTTCCCCTAGGGGTTTTTGGTATAGCATGCATCTCCCACCCTATCTCTTATATATCTGAAAGAAACCACAGGCGATATATTCAAAATACATCTGTAAATGTCTTATCTTTTTATTTTTAAACCATAATGTGTTGATTTCTGTTGTCAAGCTGTCATGTGTCTGCTACCCACCAACATCTACTTATGCATCTGTGTTTATCGCATAGACCTGTATATATAATCAACACAGAATGGCACTGGCCAAGCATCAGCATGGCAGGCTAGCATGGATATTCCTTTCAACTGAGATCATTTTGGACCACCATTCATCTTTAATTAGTGTCATTTTTTTTGTGACGTTCGGGTTGAAAAATATTTTGTTGGATGTTTTTTAATGCTCTTTGGTATTCTTTCTGATTAACTATTTTTTTTTCAATAATTTCAGTTACTTATACCTGGTAAGCATCACTGCATCCATGCCAACATATTAAAGCACCCTAAAAAATTAGGTTTTATAAACCTTAATTTTCTCACTTTAAGAAGTTTTTTCTCACTTTTAGAGTGGCAATATCCAATTGAAGTAATTTTTAAGATTAAAATTGTAATTTTTACAGTGTAGATGTAAGTCAGTGGTGTCCAAAAGTCTAAAACTAACAATGAAAATGCTTTTTTATTCCTTTGTTTATTACAAAAATACCTTACTTTAATTAAAAAATATGGTTATTTTTAGATTTTGAATTTCTTGAATTATTAATGTGGACTCAGATATTTGGACCCAGCTGTGTTTCTTATATTAAGTTTAATTGGTCAAATACATAACCATACACGGTACTGCTCTCCCACTGTTCACAATATGCAATAAGATTTGGAATAAAAACTACACTAAATAAAAACTAGAAAGAAATCCAAACATTTAAGATGAAAAAATTGACTTCTATTTTATTTTCTGGAGAATCATGGAGATCATAACTTGTGATATATGGATCAGTACAATATTGAACAGATTGATTGTAATGAAACTCCATATGGCCTTGTTTACTATCTCATAATATTTGCTATAGTATTCTCTGTCAAATAATTAAATTTGAACATTTTGTTGATTGAATTTAAACTATCCTGAATCAAACCCACATTTAGCCCCAATCCTGAGAATTCCATGCCAATGGTCAGTGCCATTTTCCTCAGAGCTGTCTGAGCCCATGCAGGTGATTTATTGGCCATCATCAGTCTGGAGTTGTGTACTGTGGTGTGTTTGAACCAGCAGGTGGACACAAGGTAGGAAATGTCCTTCTGTTGTCGTCTTTCCATCCTCTCTGTGGAAGCTGTTTTTCCATGTGTGCCAGGAGATCTCAAACGCTCCCCTGGACTTTCTTTTTTTTTTATGTGTGTGTGTTTTTCAGTTCTCTGCATATCAATATTTGGAGTCATACAGTATGTCTTATCTGCATCTGTGCTTCCGGTTTTTGTTAATCTTTCTCGCTGTGCTTTGACTGTACTCATTTTTCTTCACCTGAAAGCGTCTTGTTTTTGTTCTTGTCATTTTAAGGCAATGTGTTCATTCCCTTGTACATGTTAGCATTCCGAACAGATCTTTCTGGAAAATATAAGATCAGGCTGCTTTCCGATTGTTTGTTTATTGCCTTCAAGCCGCACTGAATGTATGTTTTAATGCAGGACACTACTGCACATTCCCACAATTCCCTCAGGCCCACCATTGACCAGAAAACTAAATTATTTAGGTGGAAATAAGCATTTTTTCCAAGCGTCGAGCAGACGTCCAGTATTGTGGGAGGAAGCATATGAAATATTGTGCCTTTGTGAGCGTTCTGTATGCTTTTGTTGATTTCTTAAGCATTGACCATCTTGAATACAACAACGATAGGCCGTTCACACAAGAATAACAATTCTAAAATTATGTCCCGCTATCAAACCTGTTTCAGAGACAACACAGCTTATAGCGCTTACATATATGTTTGTGTGTTCATAAGGATCACATTATTTGCAAAGCTTCACTGTTGCTTAGCATATTGAGTGAAGCCCCTCCCCTCAGTTTCCTTTGCCTCCATTTTATATTGTCAAGCAGTGCATTAACAGTGTCCACCCCCAAAGAAGCCCCGATCCTTAAGCATAGCATCCTTTACACCCCCCCCCCCCCAACATTTGTGTCACTGTCTCCTCTCTTACACCTTCTGTCACAATCTCTGCATTCCTTGCTCTGCCTCTGACCCACGTAGCCTCCCCCCTCCCTGTTTTTCTTGTCTTTTTTATATCTCTCTCTCTGTGTCCTCCCACTCAGTGTGTTTGAATGTGCGTGTGTCCTTTGAGCCAGACTGGCTCTTCCCTCGGGCACACTGGCACACAAGGCCACAGCAGTAGCGCAGCAGAGAGGAATTCTCCCAGTAAGAACAGACCCGTGGGCCTAACAAACCGTCTGCCCCTTTCATTTAGTCTCCTCTCACAGACAGAGGACTATATAGCAAAGGAGAAAGGCCAGCAGTGCCTACGCTTAAGCATTTCTTAAATATAACAGCATCTCCAACAGCAGCCATGGATCAGGAGCATCTTATCAGTGGCCTGGATGTCTTTTGAAGTGCTTGTGTTACAATATCTCCTGCTGCACAGTGCACACTAATGCCTCTTCAGTCTTATATATACAGTTGCTGCATTTTTATCAGCTTTTTATTTCATGTGGATGATTGTGAAATATAGGCTGTGTATGCCTCTTAAAGGGATAGTTCACCTAAAAATGAAATTTCTGTCATTGTTTTTAAACCTTTGTGTTAATCTTAACCTGCATGCGCTTTCTTTTTTCGCTTTCAATATTTGTTACAGAGCATAATCATTTTTGTTATTACACGGCGCTCTAGAATGCTTGATTCTGATTGGCCGGTGGTGACATTTTGAGGATTGTAATTCCCAGATATACACAAAAATATAGCTTCATTCAGGAACTGCGAGTCATCTTGACAAGTGCAATTAAATACTTTCAAATAAACTCAATATAAATATGCAGAATTAATAACATATATATATATACTGTATATATATATATATATATATAATTTTTTTTTTTTATGATTTAACCAAATGCATGTACATCTTGTTTCAACTTTGAACTTGTTTGAGTGCATCTTGGCTTAAACCCCCAGGATATGTTTTTCCTGGCGGATGGTTAGTATTTCTCAAAGCCGAAGTATGGTCCATTTTTTACTTGTACAGGATAGGCCACATACAGTGTGCGTACCAAAGTTTTTGTCATCTCAAGTGTACGTGCGCAAACAGTGGATTTTAAAAACCCTGTGTACGTTGTACACATAGGTCACGCATGTGCCTACAGGAGTTTATAGTGTTGAATGTCTGTGTACACGTACAAGTCAAATAAACTACATGCAAGGCTTTGTGTTCGACCGTGCGCATACATACAAAAAACTGACTATACTCCAGGCTCTACAAATTAGCTAAAAACATATATTAGATTAATATTTTGTGTACATATATTAACTTGTGGTAAGTAGCTTTGGAAATGGGATAATGTGCAGCCAGCTTATTGTTATCTCAGAATAAATCCCGACAGGTTGATCAGGACCCCGGTGAAGGGAATGCTGGTTAGTAGGGATGGGTGGATAAATCAGCTGATGATGCTTGCTATGCTTCTCAATGAATTATGATGAAATGCCGCTACACCCAAAAGCCAGAGTTGGCGCTCTCGTGCAGAAACTCAATATGGGCCATTTACGCAGGCATCTGCATAATATCGGCTGTGCGATTTAGAAACATTATTAGCATATATCGGCATGTATCGTATCCAGCCGTATTAGTTAGATGTTAGTTATTTAATGTTAGTTATACAGTTATACAGGGTTTGATTTTTTTTGCAAGCAGTCACTGGGGCAGTACCCTTTAAAAAGCTTTTAATATTACACCATTACCTACCAAGCAAAAACAATGTAGAGACAATGTAATGATATCTAACTGTAGACCCAATATGTCCGGCTATGCGTAACCTACTTCTACCCTAAATCAGTGGTTCTCAAACTGGCGGCCGGGAGATGGTGCCGGGGGGGCAGTTTTATGACATTTTATAAAATAAATTAATTTATCATGAAGTCTGTGCAATTAAACCTAAAAAAAAAAATAAGGCTACTACCAACAGCACTACTTTGTATCATTCAATATGTTTTGTTTAATTAAAAGTTGAGTTTTAGAACAGTTTTTTGTCATAATTTTTCTCTGGGGGGGGGCGCAAAGGAATGTGCCGTACACAAGGGGGGCTGCACGCTGAAAAAGTTTGAGAACCACTGCCCTAAATAACCTTGAATTTGGTTACATACCGTTTTTACCAAAATAACTTTAAGAAGTAGGCCTATATTCCATCATGTAAGCAAAGTCAACAGGTGTTCAAGGTGTTTGCTTTCATTTCTTTTACTTGTTCTGAACATATATGCATCGTCTATTCTTGGGCTAAGATTAGAAGACTATTACTATTACTGACCGCCCAAATGTTGCCATGTTTTAGCCAAAAATTATGTACCTCTGGCACTTACTATTTAGGTGCAAAGGTATAAAGGGTGCCACCCCAGTGACAGCTAGAGATTGTTTTTTACAATTTCCCTGACAGTGTATTTCAACGCTATCTTACGAGAATTCATACATATTTAATGAGTTGGCTAATTCGTATTAATTCATACGACCACATTCGTAAGTGTACGATTTGCCTTGACCCCTGTAACGTTGGGGTTAGGTGCGGGGAATGAATTCATACGAATTAGCCAACTCGTAAAATCTTGTGAGATGTATTTAAGTTTATTTTTTCCTAACAAAAACAAAACTTTACACTCGTTTACAAAATTATATTTTGTCAGTGAGTAGGCTTGGTTAAGATCACTTTGCCCTAACTAATGTTAACATAACCAACTTTTGATTGTATAATGTTTATATTAGTAAAAAAAGTATATGCTATCTACAGTATCATAGCTAACTAATGCTAACGATGGAAACTTTATTGTAAAGTGTTAACAGTAGATCATTTATTTATCTTCTAATATGGTATAAGAACTGTGACCATGTCTGTTAAACAGCATAGCTAACACTCCTCAGCTTTAATACACATTTATTTTTTCTTTGAGAAAACAAACTTTCCTTTGTGTGTAGCTTGGATGTATATAGTTTTACAGCATGTGGGTTTTGAACAATAATGACAGATTTTACATTTTTGGGTGGAGTGTCTCTTTGAAGATCTCAAAACGTAAGATTTATAGCAATCTTCTTTCATTACTAGTGGAATATTGTCTAATAATGCCACTAACACTATTTCCTTTCTGTTTCTCCAGCGAAACAGTCGAGATACCTGCAACTTTGACCGGGAGTTCACTAAAATGGCCGTGGAGCTCACTCCCACCGACAAGCTGTTTATCATGAATCTGGACCAGGATGAGTTCCTGGGCTTTTCCTACACCAACCCGGAATATGTCACACCCTCGCAGGGATAAACAAGCGAACGTTTCGGAGACTGCTGGTCATGGATCTCTCTGTCTGCCTGTTTGTATGTGACATGTATGCTCAGGGTTGTAAAAGCTCACTCATATTACTGTAACAGGATTTACCAAAGGGCTCAGGTGGACCACCTCAGTATACAGTACACATTTCCAAAGGGTCAGAATTTGACAAAGTCGTCGAAATCACGCTTTCACATAAGTCAATCGTTTCCCTTTTCCATTCCTGAATCCATCCCTACCAAAATTGCATTTTGTGTGGTGTTTATACACCGGTCACCTCATCCTTTGCAACAAATGAGGAACAAACACGACTAACCCCAAATGAGCAATTTGAAAAACAACAATGCTGCCATCAATTATTTATTCGCAGTTCATTATTTTTCCCCCGTTTGGTCTCTATTTGAGCGAGCTTTATGCTGAGCTAATGTTTAATTCACTGGCTTAAACCCATTATAGCAAAATATTATTATCTACCACACTTGACTTCAGCAGGAGCTCCCATGCAGCCTGTGTTAATTGCTAAATTCCAGGCAAAAGTAATTCTCACTGTCGTGCTATTCAGGAAAAGGGACCAAATGTGAAAAATGTCAAAGTGATTTCAAAATAAAGCATCGTTATCGTTCTGTGTTTCCGGAAGGATGTGTATCACTGGGTTTTGGGAGAGTGATGATTTGTTAAGCTACTGGTTCATATTCCAGCATCCTCGAGGACAGGGATTAGAAACAGCTGAATAGATCAAATGCAGCCAACAGTGTTTTGCAATACAGAATTCAAATAGTACATAACTGCGTATCTATGCACCTTGTTGGAAACACAATGTGCTGTTTTCAGAGGGACTTCAGCATCCACGTTTGTGATTTAAAATGCTTAATTTGCATGATCCCAATAGTTTGTTTATCCTCTAGGTACAGTATAATAATTTTAGATGTATCTATCATTCAGGTGAAAAGACTTTGGTGTTCAATCACGGGATAATCATACTGGTATTTCTGAATGCTTGTTTAGATCGCTCATATATACATTTATATAGCAATGTGATTTGAATCCACCACCTATGTGCACTGATGACTCATAGGCTTTGTGTATATAATGTAACTAAGCATTTTCTGAAATATACAATATTCATTTAAAAGATATCCATCAATAAGGTTTTTCTAACACAATGCATGTTTAGAATTAATTCATTCCCAAAACATGAATGGCTTTATCTCCTGATATGTTGTAATTTGTCCCATTTCTTAATTGTTTTTATTTATTTATTTATTGCTTTTTTTTTTTTAAGTAAGTTACATTCTTGTGCAACTTACAATACAATACCTGTATACTGGCTGATGAAAGCTCTAATGAAAATGACTTTAAGATTAGATACACATGAATCAATAGCCTTTTCTCTCCTGAATAAGCGGAGCTGGATTGATTTGTTCTGCCTGCTCTTGTACAGATTCTAACCTCTAGTGCTGTATGTGTGTGTGTGTAGCTGTGTTGTCTATGGTAAAGAGTTGCAGTGTTTTGATTGGGCTAATTGTCAGTAGCCTTCATTTTATACTTACTGTGTGGCTCAGTAGTGCTATCCCATAATGCTGTCTGAGACCCATCGCTCTGTAGGAAGTTAAGTCACGTATCGATCGGACAATTATCAAAATGTGAAGAAAAGGGCATATATCAGATGAAGCATTGGAGTCCGGACGGAGCGCGAGGTGATTTAGATGGGAAATTTCACAGGCTTAAAGGCACAAAATGTCTGCTTAATTGCCAGCCGAATGGTTTATGACTCTAGGTCAGCTCCAGGGATAAAAAATAACCGAGATGTGGGGTTTCAGACGTCGTAAACACATAGATACAGAATGAGACATTAGATAAACCATAAAGTTGTAACTTATTGATGTACTTATGAGAAAATATGTAATATGTTCTATTTATAATACAGATATTCAATGCAAACCTGCGTTTTTGTCTGGTTTCTTTGTGGGTGCTACAGTATCTGTGCTTGTGTTCCACAGTGGAGGGGACTAAACATTTTATAGGTGTTTACAATATTTAATTACAGCGTATATAATCAGATATCCAGGTACGTCTGTACGTGGAGGAGTTTTATTAAAGGGTACTGGCCCAGTGACAGCTGGGGTTCATAATTTTTTCTGACAGTACCTAGTCTCTTTTGATGTTAAAATTTATGGAAAGATTCAAGATGATTCGGTCTTTGCCAGGGTGTTTTGGTAATTTGCACTATCCAACCACGGCAAACCCAAAAACTGCAAATTTTTGCTGACACCTACAAAGTGCCGATTTTAACATTTTAATAGTGAATTATCTACATGGTATTTTGAGCCAAAACTTCACATATGTACTCTGGGGACGCCAAAGATTTATTTGACATCTTAAAAAAGTCTTGTGAAATGTCACCTTTAATAAAATTCCTCCAGCAGGTTCATAAATAATAGATGATTTGCACTTTAGCTAAAATTTGTTTCTTTGTTGTTATTAGTTTATTTTTTTTCACTTTTTGTTTTTGTTAATGATTTGTTTATATTGTCACTTAAAGGACAAGTTCGGTATTTTAGACTTAAAGCCCTGTTTTCAGATTGTTTATGGTCAAATAGAATGGTTTTGACTGAAATTTCGACATTTTCGGCTGCCCTGAGAATTTTCGCGTGTTTGTGTTTCAGCTCAGACCTCTACAATGGGTTTATAGGTGCACTGGAACAATCCTTCCTAAAATGCATTAAACTTTCGTTTACAAAGACGTGAAACTCACCGAGTGGTCAGGGGTGTTCACTGATATGCTCACACAAAAATCGCTGCAAAAGATGCTTTCCAACAGCTGTTTTAGCATTCGTTGTTAACTTGTGGACCTATTTCCCCAAACGCCTCACACCCGTACATTCTTCCGTTTAGAGCTTGAATAATAAACACTCCGGCCCAGGTGGTGGCGCTAATCCGCCTTTGCCAATTGCAAGAATAGAAACAAAGTTCCCGGCGCGGAGTAATACTGTACCTCACAGCACATCTAATACATGTCAATGGAGTTGGTAAAAACTACGATAAAACCTGTTGGAATGCGTCTTTTGGAGCGATTTTTGTGTGAGCATACCAGTGAACACCCCTGACCACTCGGTGAGTTTCACGTCTTTGTAAAAGAAAGTTTAATGCATTTTAGGAAGGATTGTTCCAGTGCACCTATAAACCCATTGTAGAGGTCTGAGCTGAAACACAAACACGCGAAAATTCTCAGGGCAGCCGAAAATGTCGAAATTTCAGTCAAAACCATTCTATTTGACCATAAACAATCTGAAAACAGGGCTTTAAGTCTAAAATACCGAACTTGTCCTTTAACTGACATTTAGTTTAAATATTAAAAAGATTTAAAGCACATTGATCTACACATTGTATTTATATGTTATCTGTACTTGTGGATGTGGATGACTCCTACAAACATATTTGCAGATTTCTGGAAGCCTGCAATTCCGGTGAGCATTTTCCTAAGCACACGAGGTTATCTGCCAAAGAACTGTACCATTATATCAGGCGAAGCAAGTCATGTTTGCGAAATGAGATGATTCGACTGGAGTCACCGGGCAATCTACGGACGCAAATTGTTCCCCTGATCAGAGCTGACTTCCACATGATGTGATCTTTCATGATTTCCTTCATACAGGTCCAGTTCTCCAGATCCAAAGATTCTCCACCAAGGAGATTACCCAGAAATCCTCCTCTTCCTGTCACAATCGCATGGTGATGCTGTATCTCCGATTATCGGCATCTGCATGTGTGTGCGCGTGAGAATATGAAGGGTTTCACAATGCTAAAGTCTCAAAATGCCATCTTGGTACGTTCTCCGAGGCATGGTGCTGAGTGAGCATTTTCGGTGTAGCTTTCATTGTGACAACTAATGAAATTATTTGCCTTTGACAACAGCTCATTATGTGCCTCAAAGGCATTGTCTAAGACTGCTGTGTTCTGATCTCTCTCATTCTCTTTTTTGTCCTACGGAGGTTTAAAAAATCCAATTAAAATCATCCCCTGTGACAAAGAAGCTGCCATCCGAAGAGTGAAGCTGGCCTTAAAAATAAAAGGAAACATATGGGCGAGGACAGTCAGCAAAGTAAAGCTTGCTATGCAATAATAAGATTCTTAATGAGTACATCCCGCAAGTCATTTATCAGCATACAATTTGAGAGATTCCCATACATCCTCCCCCACTTACTAATGCCATCAGCTTAGTACATCCGAAACAGATGCTAATATCACCCTCCCGATACATTCATGCCAGGTTGGCCACGTTCTTACCTTGCCACATCAATCCCTGTTGCTAATGTAATTACCTTCATCCAGCCCGGCCTCTCTTGTTGAACATAATGTAGTCGCAAAACCACTATCCACCCAACGTATCATTTTAGCTTCAGAGAGCACTGTGTGCGGGCTTTGCATTAAAGCGCTGTGCAATGGCCCCCTATCCATCCTCTAATGACACCCTTGCAGGCTCCTGCAGTGAGATTTACAGACCAACAGACGCGCCCCTTTTACCCTCTTTCTCTATGGGATGTAATTAATGCCATGTAGGGTGCATGGCGTGGGTTTAACATACATTATATTCCAGCAATGGCTCGACTCCCTTTTTCCCACATTGTTTACAACTGTGTTTTTTAACCAGGGGGATGGGAACCACGTGGGCCCTCAACACATTTTCAAGGCGACTTAAATTTATTTACAAATTGGTTAGTTCTGGTCCTTAATTCTTATTAGTCAGTAGCTGTGTTTAATTTTCAATAAACACAGCTATTAGCGCTGCACTCAACAATTCTGTGTATAACTGTGCAGCAACCAACATTAGCAACATAAACATAATGTCAAACATTCTTTTGCTTTTTGAAGTCTGTCAGGGACAATTTTTTTCAGCGGAAGGAAGGCTAGTGATTTTACATTATGAAAGTTGCATTGAAACCAAGGGGCAACCTTTCGATCTTTCTAATGTAGCCAATACGAAAATGACTTAAACTGCAATTTATTGATGGGTCGCTAGAGGCTGGCTCCAAAAGGGAGTCAATTCCCGTAGACCCCCATGTTAAAACAATTGACCCTTCGCTAAACCACGCCCAAAAACCGCAACAGGCCAATCGTGGGTTAGCAATCGTAACTAGGTGCGGGAGTCTGACAAGCTTTCGAGTGAGGAAAACATACTGAAGTGTTGTAAATATAAAAATGTGTAAATCCGGCTACCTGGTGAGTTTGGACGGGGTGATGAATTTTTTCCCTAACCGAAACTTAAAACCCAAGTGGAGAAATGTCGGATGTGGACCAACAGTGTGGAATTCACAACTAAATATCGACAGGATTAATAAAAACACATACGTTTGCTCCAATGTAAGAGCACGCTAATGTTAGCTCAGCACATCATTGCTTGCAAATAATGACGCTTCTTTGTTCATAATGCATATATTTAAACGTAAAAGAAGACAAGAATACTTTAAAAAATATTTTTGCTTTTTGTTAGTAGACGGCCTACCCCTAAGTACTCCAATCCAATTGCGACTCTCCCGGGGTTAAGTTAGTTCTAAGTGGGAGAATGTTATTATTGGAAAGTGGTCAGGTTAATGTCTTGTCTTTTTTCACTGTTTGATTTATAATTATTCGATTATTTTCACAAATTTCACTTACCCTGCTGTGCATGAACAAAGCTCAATTTGTGTGTTTCCATTTATATGGTCAGCATATGAAGCAGCTGCTGCTTGCGCTGAGACCTAACGTTATAGGCTTTAGCTTCAATATAATTATTCTCTAATCAGTTGCATATTATGTTGTCGAAATATCCCTCGAATGCACACTGCAGTTCCTTTTGTCTTGCTTTCTCAGAAATTTCACCTGTTCGACAAAAATGACTAATTATCTCCTTGTGAATGTCTGACACCGGTACTGTAATAGACCTGCCAGGCTCAAAAGCTTGACAGGCGTAGCAACAGTAACTAAGGGGGGGCGGGGCTTAGCGAAGGGTCAATTGTATTGTGTGGTAAACTTAACTTCCACATAGAACCTTAAATTACCTTTGTTCATATATCCTACCCAGTCTCACAAGGTTTCGTGATATAGTCACATATTTGTTTTATTCTTTTTTTGTGATATTATCACAAATTTCCAAGTTTTTTCCTGATCGTATAACGAATTCCTGTTTTTGTGTGATTATCACGTATTAGTTACTCAACTGCTTTTTCCTATTTTTAAACCATTGTCGCTTCGGTTTATGGTTAGATTTGGTGCTTGCATTAGAATGTCACTTTATACATTGGTTTATACAATTTTGTATAAATGTCGCCTGGCGTTAGGGTTAGAGTTGGGTTTGGGTAGGGATGTCATTTTATTTAAACCTAACCCTAAACTGAAGCGACAATGGTAAGAAAATAGGACAAAACAGTTGAGTAACCAATACGTGATAATCACACGAAAACAGGAATTCGTTATACGATCACAAAAAAACGTGGAAATTCGTGATAATATCACGAAAAAATTATCAAAAAATACGTGACTATAACGAAATTAATGCTCTTCATCTTAACATAGAAACAGACAGCATAAGAGTAAAGGCACAGATCCAATGTAGCCTACTGCTTACATTAACTTATAAAAAAAAAATGTGTGTTTACAAGAAAAATCTGGACTTATTAAGATAGTTTGAGTAAATATGTCCATTCAAGTGAAAGAAAACATGAACTCCGTTAACATACTGAAGCATTGAGATGCTGCAATCCAAGCACATGCATCAGATGGGCACACAAACTCAATTTCTAATCAGCGTTTGAGTAAATCAGTTTTTTGTCTTTTGTGCTTAAATATTTTAATTAGCCGTATCTGAAAGCATGTGAAATGATCGTTGGCAACACTTTAGTAGGGACCAATTCTCACTTTTAACTAGTTTCTTATTAGCTTACATATTGGCTGTTTGTTAGTGCTTATTATGGACATATTAATGCCTTGTTCTGCATGACCATATTGTACATCCCTTAACCCGATCAAATACCTAAACCTAACTGCTACAAAAACTACCTTATTAGCTATTAATAAGCAGTAAATTGGGAGTTTATAAGTGTTCCCCATACTAAAGTGTTACCTGATCGTTTGTGCTCACACAGCACTGCGTTTGAGACGACACAGTGATGTGGTGTTCCCGTTCCTGTCGTTTGAACTTTGAAGCTTAATCACACACACATATGTTTTTCCTCATAACTCTCACTTGTGATTGGTTAATGTTACTTCACTCAAATCCAAGTAAAAACATGGACAGGAATGGTGGCGAGTTGAAAAGTGCGGTGGACAGAATCATATTTTGTTCAAAGTGGGGGGGGGGCATGTCTCCCGGGTCCCACGCATATTCTACGCCCATGCTTATTCTACAGCAGAGCCTCTTATTGCTTTTAAAAATAAAACAAAACAAGCATTTAAATAAGCTCTTTTAGCTCTTTCTACGAATGTCAAGCTGTAGTCAAATGTTTTATTGGGTGGAAACTGTGAGTAGGGGGCCTTTAAACATTGTTGGGGTGGCCAACAATCCACTGCCTTTGATCCACTGTTCGAAATGCCCCTCTTTACTTCCCGCACATCAAGGAAACAAACGAAGAAAAGTCGCTATTGATTCAAAATTCCTCAATTAGTGTTCTCCCTCATGCTGTTTGTTCTCGCTTTTAAAGACGATCCCTAATTAACTGACAAACAATTTGCTCTCTCTGGCACCAAAGGCGCAGAAAAGAGCGGGAAAAGACTTTCTCTTCCACAGAGAGCGCTCTCATTCCCAAGAAGAAGAAATATGACAAAAAAACACAGCGTCTGATATTTATTACATTCACCGGATCTTAGAAAACGTTTAGGTAAAAGCGTGACGGAAGGATTTATTGGATTTGGTTGCGCTCGCTGTGAGAGTCGCGCTTTTTTTCTTTAATTGTGATAAGTGGTCTGGCTGTCCTGTCTTATAGAGGTAAAACAATTTAAAAAGCAATCTCCTGTTTTAATGAAAACAAGCATGCGAGGCTGCATGGAGCTAATGAAGCCAGGAGAGTTATTACATGGGGCTCCGGGGATCTTCCGTGCCGCCTGTGTACAGTGACAGACATATAGCGTGGGAGGGGCGGAGGGCAGTGTGCTGCCCTGTGGAGAAAGAGAAAAAAAATAAAACTCTACATTTAGATTTGCACACAACGTGTAAGCTTCGTTACATAGGTATATCTTTTATAACCCAGATGGATGAAAGTATTCTCCATAGTGCTAGTTTTTTGGCTCATGGACGCTCTGTTCCATTTCAGTGGCTCTTGCCCCTTCAATGGTCTCTCCTCCCTCGATCTCAATAATATAGCGTCATCATCACAGACCTGCTGTGCTGAGATGATTTAACCTGGTCTGACTTCATCCGGCTGAACAGTCCTTTGACAACCTGAATCCAACGCACTGAGCTATTTTCCGCCTTCGCTTTATGCTCTAGGGAACCGCGTGAGGTAAAGATGGAGAGAAAGGATGCTTTACGCTATTGTGATCAGGCAATGAAACATCTGGGATGCTAATTATGGGGAGCCCTGGAACTGATAATTACTGATGTTTTTATAGGGGTCTAGTTCAGCAATCCCAAAATGATACCGCAGGAGAATAGCAATTACTTGACTTCGCACACCCGTGTTTGTCAATCAATGGTAATCTTCAGAGGACTGCGCTTCTGAATTATAAAACACTCATCAAATATAGAAAACTTTGCATGAAACTTTTTTGTTCCAGAAATATTTCCCACAGTACAGAATGAATAGATAAGTTATTCAGAAGGAATATCCTATGCAAGCGAAGCCTGCTTTGTCTCTCCTCCCTTCTCTGAGGAGCCATAAACTTTCCGGCACATTTAATTGGTATTCCTCGTGTTTATCGACGAATCTGCTCATGCTGTAGAGGCTGTGAGGTAAAAGCTGATATCATGATCTGCTTATGTAGAGTCCTTTTATCCCTGTATGTGAACTTTCCTTCCTCTGTCTAAACCTGTCACTCACCATCACCAATCTAATCTGCAGCCATCTCAATCTACACCAGCGTTTGGGACCACCAGTGGCCTCACCTAACGTATTATTTGAAAAAGGACAAAACAATCATTTAAATAGTGTGATTGGGGCTTTGAATATTGTTATGGAAAGTGGTGGGGCCTTGAAGTCAAAGAGGTTGTGAGATCCAATACATTTAAATTGTGTGGGGGCTTTGACATCCTGGCTACTTTGGTATCTGTGGGTTGTTTTCCCAGGGGATGTTTGGAAGCATTTTACCTGTATTATTTCAGATCTCGTTCTTTTATCATCATGATTCCTTTCATCATAACCTTGTGCGCAGCAAAAAACGCTTCATTATCGCAATAACATTATAACCATTAGTCATTCAGAGTTAGCTGGGTTGTGAAGTGATGCTTTTACTGCACTGTTTGTAATTAATGTTGTTAATAACATCGACACATTGTAAATGTATAGAAATTTCTATGCTTTGAAAAAAGCAGAAGTTGGAAAAGCATTAAATATGTTTATTTACCTGCATATAGTAAACATTGTGTATAAAAGCAAAATACTCCAACCTCTGAAAGGATAATATTTATGTTTTTTATCATGCCAGAGTCACACAACATGCTGCCTACTTACATTGTTAACAGCTTTAAACCAAATTTAGCACACTATCTTATTTGTATTTTTTACAACGCAGTGTTTTTTCTCAATTCTCATCCCACAGAGAATAAGGGACTTTTTATATAAGGCAATGGATTTGTAAATGCTGTTAAACTGAAAGCATTTAACGTTGAGGGGTCAGTGGTTCTTAAAGGAAAACACCACTGTTTTTCAATATTTTACTGTTCTTACCTCAACTAAGACAAATTAATACATATATGATTTTTTAATGCGTGCACTTAATCTTTGTACTAGAGGTCTTCACGGAAGACCTGAAGACCCGGGACCCGGGTCTATATTTTAAGTGATCAGCCGGGTCCGGGTCGGGTCTCAATCTATTACTTCGGGTCCCGGGTCTGTTTCACGTTGTGGGTAATACCCGAGTCGAGAGTGAGTAATACCCTTAGATGAACTGTCGCATACATTTTTTCTATGACACTCAAACTGCGTTAAAAAGTTTATATTTGGTTGCTCCAACCAGGCAGCTAACGCACATGTGCTCTTGTAATGTTTCTCTGGCTACCACTCAGGAGCTTCTGCAGTGAGACGCAATGACTTCACGTTTGACATTTGGCTCTTTTATTTAGAAGGCGGGACTTATTCCGCCATACCGCGCGTTTTGCACTGACTTCTCTCATTTTTATAATAATATTATAAATTGACCGTCTTGCTGTTATATCTAAAGTTTTATCGCAGACTCTGCTCAAAGAGCACAGAGATGATAGCAAAGTAAAGCTAACAAAGCAGCCATGACACTGAACGAGCAATCGTTATTATAATCCAAATGGGCAAACAGTATAAATTATTATGCAAGTTGACCCGATAAACAACACATGTAAAACTGTGTTATTCATCACCGACTTTAAAGTGGACTTTTAAAGCTGGAATAAGCATTAAGCATTTCAATCGTCAATAGAGGAATAACATGGATGGAACTTTCTTGGCAATGAGGATTGTGCATCATAGTCAGGTACAAGGATACGAGGGAGAATGATAACTTCTATGGGTAAGACAAAAAGTTTAATTTTCGCTACTTGTTTATTGACTTAATAACATTAAACTAAAGAATATTTGCCGGTCAGGTCTGTGTCTTCCCGGACAGGTTCGGGTCCAGCTTGTAAATAATAGACGGGTCGGGGTCGTTTCCAGTTCCAGCTTTCAAAATAACAGACAGGTCTGGGTCGGTTCAGTCTTTGTACATTTACGGGTCTCTTCGGTTCGGGTAGGATTTTTGGACCCGTGAAGACCTCTGTGTCGTGAATGTGTTAGCATTTAGCTTAGCCCCATTCATTCCTTAGGATCCAAACAGGAATGAATTTAGATGCCACCAAACGCTTCCATTTTTTTTTTTCTATTTAAAGACTGTTACATGAGTGGCACAAAATAAATTGTGGGGATTTTTAATAGATAAAAAATGAGAATTATATTGTATGGCGGAAGAGCACTTATTAGTTAGCATCACTCTGACCTCGGCGCGCAGAAACATCATCACTCCTGACTACTCCCCCTCTCGCTCAAACTTCCATCAATATTACTGCACCCGAGGTCAAACTGCTGTAAACTAAGTGCTCTTCCACCATACAATATAGTTCTCATTTTTATCTGCTTAAAAAATCACCATGTTTTATTTTGTGCCACCATACCTACTCGTGTAGTCATGTAACAGTCTTTAAATAGGGAAAACATGGAAGTGTTTGGTGGCTTCTAAATTCATTCCTGTTTGGATGCTAATGAATAAATGGGGCTAGGCTAAATGCTAACACATTTACGACGCGCTGTACAAAGATTAAGTGCACACATTGATAAAAGATAGGTATGTATTAATAAGTCTAAGTTGAGGTAAGAACATAGTAAAATATTGAAAAAAAAAAACTGTGGTGTTTTTCTTTAATGTCTTCCACACAATAGATCCCATTCAGTAAATCAGGTCATCTATTCAAAATTATTTTCAAAGTAGCCTAATGAAACATCTGAGAGTTTGCCGAGATGAAAATACATTGATTTTATTTGCATGTGCATTACGGTTTTTATTACCAGTGCTTCCTGCAAGCTCTTTTAAGAGGTAAACAACATCATCAGTATCAATTATTGGGACTTTGAGGGTTAAGGAATGAGTTCTGAAGGCCAGTTTTGGGCTGGAGGCTCTGTTATTGTGAATTTAATTGTTATTGTAAGGTTCAGATTTTTCCTGTTGATGCCTTTAAATCCTCACTGGTGTTTATTGTAGAGGTATGTAAATCTGTCATGTCTCTCCAAACGCATCATTTATCGTCTTCTCACACTTTTGTAGTTCTAATAAACACTGGTGCAATCCTCCTGCGGCCTGTGATGCTCCACCGCACCAGAGGCTGTTCAGAAACATCATCCATTGCAGTTGACAAGGATGAATTTGAGCAATACAGCAGCATGTGTGTTTAGTTAAGGGTCAGTGCACATCACAAATGATGACAGACTCCATGGCTGATACTCATAACTGAGGTGAGCTCAGTGCTGAGGCAGGGTCCACCCTTTTGGGGATAAACGGATGCTACAATGCTTGTCTCAAGACTGATGCTGCATGCATATGCAATACTTAAAGAGGAGATTTCACAAGACTTTTTAAGATCTAAAATAAATCTTTGGATTATATATGTGAAGTTTTAGTTCAAAATACCATATAGATAATTGATTATAGCATGTTAAAATTGCCACTTTGTAGGGGTGAGCAAAAATGTGCCGTTTTTGGGTGTGTCCTTTAAAATGCAAATAAGCTAATGGCAGTGTCATGGTAGGATAGTATTATCCCCTTCTGACATCACTACAGGAGCCAAATTTCAATGACCTATTTTTTCACATGCTTGCAGAGAATAATTTACCAAAACTAAGTTACTGGGTTGATCTTTTTCACATTTTCTAGGTTGATAGAAGCACTGGGGACCCAATTTTAGCACATGGAAAAAGTCAGATTTTCATCATATGTCTCATTTAAAGGGATAGTTCACCAAAACACAAAACTTTGTATTTATTTACTCACCCTCGTGTCTTTTAAAGCCCTAATGTCTTTCTTTGTTCTTCAGAACCCAAACAGTTTTTTTTTTTCAAAAGTGTTGTGCTGTTTTTATTGTTTAAGGCAGTCACCATCCACCCCCATAGTAACTAGAAAACCCTTTAGGCTTCAAATGGACCCAAAGGTGTTAAAGAGCCCCTATTTTCTGTTTCATTGTTTTACGGTTTTCCAAAATGTATGTTAACGATAGAGCTGCGGGATTAATCGTTAAAAGATCGTGATCTCGATTCTCGAAAACACGATCTTAATCCAACATTTCTACGATTCAGATAATTATATTTTCTAGGATAAAAGATGCAGTCTCGTATCAAAAAGAGGATCTTATTCCGGATCTTCCCTTGTGAAAAATTAGCGTACTTAAGTGTATTGAAAGCATACTTTTTGTGTGCTTAAAATAATAAAAGTATACTTTTTGAGAAGTGCACTTGCTGATAATATAATATAATATAAATTAAAGACCACTTAAGCGTAATTAAATGGAATACACTTTAATGACACTATTTATTAACACACTTAAGTGCACTTTTTACAACTGCACTTTGTAAGAATATGTATTTAATTTCAACTTATATTAAGTACACTTTCATCATAATATTTATAAACACACTTAAGTGCACTTTTAAAAATGTACTTTTTAATAATGTCTAATTAAGCTTAATTTAAAGAAAGTACACTTTCATCATAATATTTATAAACACACTTAAGTGCACTTTTAAAAATGCACTTTGTAATAATATCTAATTAATTTTAACTTATAGTAAGTACACTTTCATTATAATATTTATAAACACACTTCAGTGCACTTTTAAAAATGCACTTTGTAATAATACCTAATTAATTTCAACTTTTAGTAAGTACACTTTCATAATAATATTTCACTAACACACTTAAGGACACTTTTTAAAAATGCACTTTGTAATAATATCTAATTAATTTTAAATTACAGTAAGTACACTTTCAACATAATATTTATAAACACACTTAAGTGGACTTTTAAAAATGCACTTTTTAATACTGTCTAATTAAGCTTAACTTATAGTAAGTACACTTTCATCACAATATTTCTTAACATACCTAATTACACTTTTTAAAAATGCACTTTGTCTAATTTAGTTTTACTTAAATGTAACCCTGGTTAAATAATTAAATATTATTATTTTAAAAGTGTGCTTAAATATAATAGAGACTATTCATACATCTACATTTATTTTATAAATGAGGAAATACATGTGAATAATTCAATCTGAATTATAAATCTGAAATGAGTAAACCAATCAGAGTGTTTAATTGTAAGCTCCGCCCCTTTTTTGCTTTTGGATCGCGTCTCAGTTCAGAGGAGAGATGCAGAGCGACAGAGACACTCGATCTGACGCGAGAGTGTTTAATTTGATTAAATATGACTCCTAAGTTCATATAAACTGAAGAAATCAGAATTTAACTTGCATATATTCAATGATACAGCGTGATTGTGTGGATTGAGCACTTTTTGAGCTTTCATTTTGTACCTGGTGAGTTTGTTATAATTACCAATGATATTAGCCATAAAAACGAATGTCAACACTTTAAATGTCATATCATTTTATTTGTTTAATCCATACGAGACAAAATAGTGTTATATTGTGATGTTATATGGGTTGGATTGTTCATTGCAGTGGATTATGTAAAACCACATGGTGCGTTGTGTTCACTGCTGTTCGCTGACGCCATTTTGGTTGCACGTGCCTGTGAAAGACAAAAAGAGAAGGAAACACGTGAATGGACAGGTATTTGTCTAAATTGTCATTTATTATGATGATGGCACTTATGTATGTATTTTATTTGTTTCCTTTATTATGTAGAATTGTTAATCATTATTGATACACAATATTGAATGCATATTCTGGTCTGTGATTAGGCCAGGTTTTTTTCCTTTCGTATGAACATTCCTTGAGCTGGATTTTCCTAATTGATGGCGAGCTTCCCATTTCGACTTGATTGGATCACGAATCTAGAGGAAAGGACAATTTTCTATTTTAAATATTTTTCTTCAGACAAGTAAGAGGATACATTTCAGAAACTGTTTCCTTATTTTGTTTGTTTACTTTATTGAACTGAAACATTTCAGAAGCACAATTCTGATAATTTAAGACTGATCAATACTCCAATTGATAAGAACTTTGAACTTGAATACTGATTTCAGTGTGTTACATATATAATTTGTACCATCTTTGTACATTGATTGTGACTGTGATTTCTGTAAATGAGAAGTAATTTAGAGGGTGCACCCATAGTATATATAGTTAATTGTATTTTCATTGTTGTTACTATTTTTGTGATTAAGGAAAGAAAAAGAAAGGTTTCTCAATACTCAAAGTAAAATAATTTATTAATCAACTTACCTTCTGTCTCTGCTTGTTGCTCACTATCACTGCTACCACCTCCTTCGTACCGTGCACCCTTCTGATCTTATTATTATGCCTGGTCCATAAGTAAGTGAGTTAATACCCGCTACATAAAGAAAGTACACTTTCATGGCAATATTTCTAAACACATTTAATAAATGATCATTAGACTGATGTGACCTACCAAAGACTTGTTAATTTAAAGTTCATGCAGTTCTTTTTTAGTTGTCTGTTAAAATGTAAAAAAATTATAACTTTGAGTTTATTTTTTTCTAAGGGATGTAATTATTCAATATTGATAGTTGTTTGTTTGATTCCAATTTAACAATATTAAAATGAGTTTTTTTTTTGTTTGGACATATACAACTCATAATTAATTTATTAAATGTACTTTTGCAAAACAAAAAATCTGATTCATAATTTGACTACCAAACTGTTTTATTGTCAGTGTAAGCATTGTGGTTTTTGTTTGTTTGCAATGCATTAAACTGAAATGAATACATATTTAATTAACTAGATTTGTTTTTCAGTATTTTGAGAAGTACATAAATATATTTCACATACAATAGAAGTAGTTAAAGTACATACTGTAGAAAGATGCATTGAAATCACTTCACTGCACTGAAATCACAGTTCAACTGATTTAATTTTATATATTTGAATTTATTTGGCAAACTTGTATTTGAAACATAACATTTAATGAGTAATTAAATGTACTGTTAATATACATTAACTTATTTTTAATTTCACATTAATTGCTTGACAGTAGATTGAACAGTGCACTTTAAGTATATTCTAAAAACACTAGAAGCAATTATGAAAGTAGATATAAAGTTGTAATAAAGTACCAATTAAGTTGTTCCAAAAAAATCACTCTTAATGGCAACTTATTACATTTTATTTCAACTTAATATATGATATATGTGAAATTAATTACACTTAATGTGCATTTAGTGCGCCGAAAAGATTGCATTTAATTCACACTTAAGAGTATTGTTAACAGACATTAAATTGCATTTTAAATCACATTAATTTCATGTCTTTATATTGTGTAGTGCACTTTAAGTATATTTTAAAAACACTAGAAGCAATTATGAAAGTAGGTATAAAGTTGTAATAAAGTACCAATTAAGTTGTTCCAAAAAATCACTCTTAATGGCAACTTATTACATTTTATTTCAACTTAATATATGATATATGTGAAATTAATTACACTTAATGTGCATTTAGTGCGCCGAAAAGATTGCATTTAATTCACACTTAAGAGTATTGTTAACAGACATTAAATTGCATTTTAAATCACATTAATTTCATGTCTTTATATTGTGTAGTGCACTTTAAGTATATTTTAAAAACACTAGAAGCAATTATGAAAGTAGGTATAAAGTTGTAATAAAGTACCAATTAAGTTGTTCCAAAAAATCACTCTTAATGGCAACTTATTACATTTTATTTCAACTTAATATATGATATATGTGAAATTAATTACACTTAATGTGCATTCAGTGCGCCGAAAAGATTGCATTTAATTCACACTTAAGTGTATATACTTAAAGTGTATTATTTATGTAATAAGTACACTTTATAAAAGTACACTTAAGCACACTTTTTTTTCACAAGGGTTATCATGATCCGGAATCTACTTATCTACTTACATGGCGTTTTCCTGTATTTGGCCGAGTGTTCTAGTGGGCGTGAAGATTAAGCGGGCATGTAGATTATTCACCCGATGGACGTTTACGCTTCCGGCGAGAAAAATGCTCTGGCTGCCCTGCCAACAATGGCTATAGACAAAGTGTAGTGGATGCTCTGACACTCAAATGCATTATCTGGAATCCTCTCAAGGGGAGGTTTCCGCCTTCCGATTGCCACCGAACATTTCTGCCTTCCAATTGGTTGCTGCCGAACCGCATCATAGCTCATTACCATAAAGTTAAAATGAATAGAGTAATTATCTATACCATAAAATGAATAGATAATTACTCTACAATTAACATTTACTGAGTTTAAAAAGTATCTACACTTATCTGAAACTTTCAGAAGCAGAATTCTTTGCACCTGTAAAAAATAATGTTAACCTTATGCTCAGGGGTTGTAAGTCTTTTAAATAAAAAAAGTTATTGAGAATCATGAGAGAATCGTGATCTTTATTTTACGCAAAAGAATCACAATTCTCATTTTACACAGAATCGTGCAGCTTTAGTTTACATTATGCAAAGTTACTAATCCCAAAATCTATGATGAGTTATCGTCTCCAACTGATATTTTTTCTTGGCCTAAAATGAATGCAAAGATTGTAGGTTTACTTCAGTTTACTTCCACAGCCTGTTGACAAATTTCCTACTGACTATTCAAACCATAACTTATATGTGATCATTGGGCAGTGTAACATTTGTTGTTTGTGGTTTCTACGATCTCAAATGCAGACATGGTTACATGTTTTAGTATCCTTGCCTTACCTTATCTGTTACGTTCTGCTCAAGCCACGCCGGCAAAGTTAATCGACCGCTTGGTCATCTGCCTTTTCTGGATCAGGTTCGGGCTCATACTGATAAGGTTGTAAAGACGATATCTCCTGTTGGGAGCTGATCTTCCAAATATGGTAAGGACGCCACATTTCCGTAACTGGCTTGAGGTATTTGGCCAATCACAATGCACTGGATAGCTGGCCAATCAGAGAACACCGTGCTTTTCAGAATGGTGAGCTTTGTACAAATCAGCGCACTTCAGAAAGGTCGGAGATAGAGGGGCAACAATAATGTACAGTACTATGTGTAAAAGATGTTATTTGAACCATAAACCATGCGAACATGTTTTACACCAAATATATATACTGTATTAACGTTTTTTGACTCTTTAAATAAATAACCCAACTCTGCTTGTGTCATATATTTGAAGTATACTGATATTTACACCTCTACTTTCATGTTGTGGATATCTCTGTTGTTCCAGTTGTTACACAGAATTTAACCCCTTCAGACCAGTATAATCACCGTGCCTTATTTTGATTGGTTGATCATCTTTTTAATTAAGTTTGAACCGCAAAACATGATGTCCATTCAGGTGGACGCAGGGTCTGAAGGGGTTAAAAGTAAATATCCTAAAACCGCCTATAGCTCAAGCAAGACAATGTGCACTGAAAGCATGACACATGTTAAGATTTTCATCAAACAATGAATTATAATTCAAGTTGTTAATCACCAAACCCTTGTATACCTTCAAGACACTTTTTTAAACATTTTTTGGGTCCTTTTGAAGCTTGAAGAGGCAGTCATCATCCAGTCCTATAGTAAACCAGAAAACCCAAAACAACACCTAAAAAAATCTGCATTTGGGAAGAAGACATTAAACAATGTGTGGGTGAATAAATATTGATAAAATTTTATTATTTATACAGTATAAATATTAAATATAGATTTATTAATATGAATACATCTATATTTACATAATTATATGTGTTTTTGGTTTGTGGTATATAGCAGTCCTATAAAATACATTTCTCCCCATTCTCTGTGTTGTAGCATGTTGGGTTGCAGACTGAGATGACTCTGAAGGTCTTTGCGAGTGAGCAGCTGAAGTGCAGATTCATCCGCGGGGCTTTACCTCACTGCTACCTGTGGCTTTATTTATCATGTTCACTCTGCAGTGACTAAAACTACTTTACAAGCCACAGCTCTGAATTAATGAAGGATTCTGACACAGGCACCTTCCCCAAGGGTTTAAAAAATAATTGCCAAGATAAATACAAAGTAGTTTTTGTCTTTCCTTATTAATTATCGCGTTACAGTAAATATTAAGGCTAACTGTGCTTTTATAAACTGCTTTGTTTATGTTCATTACAGAACCCATTTTGGGGCTCTAATTGGAATGGGTAGTGCTGTTCTCTGTGGAGATCTTTAAAGTGGCTCTGATGAGGGTGAACCAAGCATCATTTCACCTTAAACCACAACCTTTGCACTGCTGCCATATGATGAACTGGTGAGGGAAAGTTTTGTGCGCACGTGTCTCCATAAATATTAGGAAGGCTTTCAACACACAGTCGAGTTACTGGCTACATCCAGGTAGCTACAAAACATGGCTCCCTGACTTTGGGTCCCTCAGCTTTTAAAAATTCAATTTAGGAATTGCTGTGGTTCCCCGTAGACCTGTGGTTTTCTAGAATTATTCCCACTTTTCAGTCCATTAGCTATGTTCATGCTGAGTGCAGTTGTTTATGCATCTCTAAGAAAGAAAGTAGGCACCGCTTGGTTATCCAAATGACTTTGCATTACGTTTTCCTGTTCCCTTCCTCTACATCTCATTTGCCCTCAGCCAGTCTTCATTTTTGTCCTTTTACTCAACTTTTTCACTTCCTACAGTTTTGCCTTCATACTAATGGAAGGAGAAAGTTGAGAGTTACCTATGCTTGGTCCTGCTTCTTTGCTTCTGCCTGAAGTAATTTCTATGCTAATGAGACTCTCAATAAGATAAGACAGTCGGCAAGGGCTGCCTCTCCAACGCAGACTTCATGATGAGAGGGGCTGCCGGCTTTATCCTCTGTGTCTATCCATTCATGCAGATATTTATCTTTTATTTATTCACTTCCATTCAGATTCTGTCAGTTTAACTGTTTGTAAGTTTTACCTTTTACTGTCTAATGGCAGTAGACACAGTAAAACGATACCAGCTATCATAGGCGAGGTCTAATGGAGAGGTTGAGGCACTCTGTACTGTCTGCATTTGACTTCTGCATGGGTATGTCCATTGCTTTTCTTTTATTAGTTACTGAACACATAGTTTGAACACATCAAAACTTATATGTGACAAATTACTAAAAAGTTTAAAAGCAGTTGCTGTTGCCAACTGTTCTGACAGTATGAAAATGCTTGTTGCCCTTGCCGTCCAGATTAGGTGTTTTGTGCACGGCGACTGTCTTTGCCGTTGAATTAGGTGAGCCTGATTACAGTTAAAGTAGATTTAATATGCATGCTGAAGCCAAAGTCTTGGACATTCAAAGGCATTAAGGTCTGCCATAGTAAATTAATATGCATTTTGATTGCAATCCCATAAGAAAAGGGTTGAAATGTAAATTATAATGAATGTAAATGAAATGCTGATATAATGGGAAATGTACAAAAAATATGCAAAGAGAGACGGCGGTCCTCAGATGAAGAGTCGTGTTTGCATCGACAAGAACAAAGGAAAGGAGTAAGTCACAACTCCGGCAGAGGGTTGAGAGTCAGTATACAAATAAGGTTGACACATTTAAGAAAATGTTGAGTTGTTTCAAAACATGATTTGGGTTTAAAATAACCTATGATGGGTTGTTTCAACACATGGTTGGGCAAATATGGACAATGGGTCTCATTCACTATAAGCATGCGTACGCACAAATTTGTGCGTGAAATATGCGTTTGGACGTTTTAACTAACAAATCATGAATCAACTTTTATACTAAAATTTATTCTAAATGTTTGCAAGAACAACTTAAACCACACATACACATTAATCATGAACAAGAAAAAAGAACCATATCTGTGTTATATATTTGATATATTATTGCATATGTGTGAGCTAAGTTGTTTTTACCTTATTGCATACATTTAAAATAAATTTTAGTATGAAAGTTTTTGTTGAACCATGATTTGTTAGTTTAAACATCTTTTACGAACAAATGTGTGCGTATGCATGCTTAGTGAATGAGACCCATTGTCTAGGTTAATTTAAATAAGCCGTTGGGTTTGTCCATATTTTACTCAACCATAGATTGAAGCAACCCAGCATTTTCAGGAATGTATGAGAAATAATAATAAAATGAGCATTTGTGTAAATGATTCACCTTATTCAGAGTTTCTCTGTTCTAGGATTATTATGAATTAGCCAAAATCTTAATTTCATCCATTAACTTTATTGCTGATGGAACCGAATCCTTGTGCCTCTCTGTAACCGCAAGAATCTTAAAGCGGAGCGATTTCACTGCATTCCAGCTCCATCAGAAAATGACACAGCTATGTGAACTGGCCTTCATGCCGCTGGTCTGTCTAACATAAAGCCCCACATCCCCATTTAAAGACAATCTGGAGCTCATTCACTGGCATTCATACAGTGCCAGATCAATCAAGCCCAGTGCCGCTGTGGGAAACCACTGTGAATGAGAGGTTAAAGAGAGATGTGAACAGAGGGGTTATCGTAATCACTTCACAGGATATGGCACATGGTGAATAAATGGATTCATCTAGAAAGCCTGATGATGAAAAATCTCATATATATATATATATATATACTTTATAAATTATTCCCACTTTTTTTAAACTACTGAGTCATTTACATACATTATAAAATTATAATATAGATCTATATCATATGAACAATTTGTAGGTTTAAGAAATATACCAGCATTATAAAATGATGGGTTGTTTAAACCCATGGTTGGGTAAAATATGGACAAACCAAACTGCTTGGTTACATTAGCTTAGTAAATGAAGCAATATCTGATTGCTTCATGGCGATGATTTGCATGGCAGTTTTTCGATTTGTACCACCTGTCATTATCCTTCTAGAGATTTGCAGCTGAGCATTTGAATTATATAGCATTATTCATAGGATAACTTCAGCTTACGCTGTCGAAGGAAAGCTGGAATCGCAATGCTGGGGGATCAAGGTGCTTCCTGTGCAATGCGCTTTCATCATCATAAAATAAAAAGGAGCAGGAATCACACAAGCATATTTTCCATACTAAGCATGACTTGTAGAGCTTTAGGAAACAACATGAGCTATAAACAGCAATGTCATTTTCGTGCATATGTTTGGGGGAAATGAAGACGGATTTGTTGGGATAAACAAAAGGAGGTACTGCTAGAAAGCGCTCAACACCGAGAGTTTGGAATGAAGGCAGAACTTGATTTTCAAGTTTTCCATTTTCTCATATTTTTCACAATTTGAAACATATCACACATGAGAATATACTGTATTATACTTCAAGGAGTAGTCCACTTTAAAGATGGGGTCAATTGACTTTTTATAGTAGGAAAAAAATACTATGGTAAGTCAATGGGCCCCATCTATAAAGTGGACTACTCCTTTATTTATTAAAGGGATAGTTCACCCAAAAATGAAAATTCTGTCATCATTTACTTACTCTGATGTTGTTGCAAACCTGTATAAATGTCTTTGTTCTGAAAATATTTTGAGTAAAGTTTGTAACCAAACAGTAGGAAAAGGATACTATGGAAGTTAATGGGGCCTCTGATCAGTTTTGATACAAACATTCCTTAAAATATCTTCCTTCATGTTCATCAGAAAAACAGACATTTGTACAGGTTTGTAAAAACATAAAAGTGAGGAAATGTTGACAGAATTTTCATTTTTGGGTGAACTACCCCTTTAACTATAGTAAACTGTACATTATTACTGCCGTACCCTAGTAAATGGTAAAGTAACCTACTGTACTGTTTATCGTTAACAGTGCTGAAAATTCTGTATACTACATTACAGTTTTTCCTGAATTGCTCAAACACTGGTCTAAATGGTCCAAATGGTCTAAACCAGGGGTGTCCAAAGTTGGTCCTGGAGGGCCTGTGTCCTACAGAGTTTAGCTAAAACTTCCCTCAACACACCTGCCTCAAAGTATCTAGTCTGCCTAGTAAGACCTTGATTAGCTGGATCAGTGTTTGATTAGGGTTTGAATAAAACTCTGCAGAGACACCGGCCCTCCAGGAGAAGGATTGGACACCCCTGGTCTAAACCAATCTGTCAAATAATTTACTCTTTTGGCAAAACCTTAAAAAGTTTTGGTTTTTAACTATTTGCAAACCTCCAGCACAAAACACTTAACACATGCAGCAAAAGTTACACATGGCTACAACACTGAGTAGTGACAACAACTCTTAATTCTTCACACGTTTTTGTATTGATGTTTTTACAAATTGTACACAAAATAAACCAGCTCACACAGAGTGTGTGTTGTATGTTAATACCAACAATACATGGACACACTCTGAAACGCAGAGGAGGAGTATGAGGAAGAGATTGTGGATGAGAGGAAGATTGCTGTTTGAAGAAGAGCAGGACCCCAGAGAAAAAGCAATCGGCCTGTAGTGTGATAGGTTGGTGTGTTGTCAAGAGGGTTTATCCTCTGCTTAGGGACAACCTTGTCTGTGATGTGAATGAAGGCTTGTGGTCAGACCAACATGAAAATGCTGAGATGCTGAAACAGAATGAATTTCTCATTGACTTTGGTTTTGATGTTGCACATGTTTGAGGACTGTAACATGATTTTCATTCAAAATTGACTCTTTTTGTAGTTGCAGTACTTATCCAAAATAGTCCCTGAACTGATTATACAGATTTTTGTGTAAAAAATACGTTGTTATCTGTGTAGTTATACAATAAACATGCATTTTTCTGTAACCAGATGCCTGGATGCTGTGCTTTTTTATGCTTTGTAGTATTTTGTATATTGACTGGATGTGAAAGTAGAGTTTTTCTGAATTGCTAAAACACTAAACACCAATCTCTGAACCAAATTCTTATGGCCTAAACGTATTTGTCAAATCATACACTCTTTTTGCAAAACTCTAAACACAAACTTCTCACTAAAACACACATTTCACACTGCAATGCATTTGTTTTATCAATGCTAAACACAGGCAGGCAAATGTTGAACACAAATACAACACAGTTGTCATCAAGAAACACAACAACTCAAAATTGTACACACTTTTTTAAATGGAATTTTTTACTAATTGTGTGGGAACAGATTGGAAACAGTCTGAGAGGCAGATGAAGAGTATGAGGAAGAAAAGAACACCAGAGACGATGCAACTGGCAAAATATGCAGTTGGATTGCTGACTTTTTGTAAGTGCTGCTTACAGTAATATTACTATGACTTGCAGTACCTGCAGTAAAGTATTCACTATATTCACTGAACTAAACGTATGATTACCGGGTGTTGTTATGAACTATAAACATGTATTTTCTGTAGGCAGGTGTCCTGGATGTTGTGTTTTCCATTTTTTAAGTTAGTGACTAATTGATGCTCTTTAGTGTTTTATATTATAGACTTATGTGTGTTTGATTTGAAAGCTTAGTTTGATTTTGAGTACAGGTGAAATGGTTTTGAAGGAATTGTTCGATTTTGCTAAAAGAGTCCGGCGTTCTGTGAATGTAGTTTGACAAGTTGGATTTGTCTTTAAAGTTTTGAGAAAATGAGTGATGGTTTCAAAAATGTGTTTTAGCAATTCAGAAAACTGTAAACTATTTTGAGGCGATTGTTTGATTTTGCCAGTAGAGTCAGAGCTTCACTGTAGTTTGAAGATTCAATTTTGTGCTTAAGGTTTTGAGAAAGTGGGCAATTAGCAATTGTGAAAAACTGTAACAACGTGTAGGCCTAGTAAGCAATTACTATAATATACTATAGTAAATGCTGAAGTATACCACAGTTATTTAAATGTGGGCTCGTGAACTAAAGAGTGGCCCTATTTTTTTGTCACACTACAAAAAGATGATGAAACTTTTGAGTATTGTCTCATATCTCTGATGAATCTGCAAATGTCAGTACCTCTTTAAAATACGTTCCTGTTCTCCAGAGTCCGATTTTTTATCCATCGATTCTTGCATCATATCTTTGCATATGAAGGCCTTAAGTAGGGCATTGGCTGGGGCAATGAGAGAGAGAGAGAGAGAGAGAGAGAGAGAGAGAGAGAGAGAGAGAGAAAGAGAGGAAAAAGGCTCGGTCCATTCAGCACCGCGGACAGCAGCCAGCGCGCTCCCTCTGTGGGCGGTGTTTCAAACGCGCGTGGGAGCTGTCACTGCTATAAGGCACATTTGCGGGAAGCAGCGTCACCGCTGACAGTAACGCTGCACAGCTATTACAAGTGCTGGGATTATGTTCATTAAAATGATCAGTTTTTGATAGGTGCCTTCAACACATTGCTGCTCCCCGTCAAAATGTCATTTTTTTAGTCGCCACGTCTCGACGGGAATTTTGGACAGATGAGCACGCTTATCAGGAAGTGGGATATTTACTCTCCTGTAGTGTTATAAAGAAAACCGCAGGATGCATTCGTTGAGGGAAGGTATTTTCCGGTGGATTATTAAGGGACAATATTTTTGATACTTGACTCCATTGATGAACAATAATCTATTACGGTTTTTGTACACAAAATGTTTTTCTTAAAAAATTGCGTGAAATAACAGTTTCGCTCTACTGTTTACAGAGCCGAAACATCGTGTCTCGTCTCCTAAACTGGTACCTCAATTGCAAAATGCTGTGATACTGATGAGACACTGTTCCTCGACAACATTTTTTTCACAGCACAGAATTGGAAACAAACAGCTCTCCGTTTCTCTTATCAACGGGTCTCGAGCGATGGAAACATCGTGAACTTGAAAAGCAACAACACCGACTGCAACAGTCTCGACACCACAGACCTAAGAAATAAACAATGGTACGGGCTCTTCAAGTCGATTGGAGCATGGAGTCCGCACATCAAGCTGGCTAGGGGGTTTGGCGAGAGACGCTAGGCATCTTGTTTTAACCCCTATCCTGAAATGAGGTACAATGTTGATGTGTGACAGAGGAGTCCAGATGCTCATCACCACAGTGGGCGCTTTCGCCGCTTTCAGCCTCATGACCATAGCTGTGGGCACGGACTACTGGCTGTACTCGAGAGGAGTGTGCAGGGTCAAAAGTAATAACGAGAACGAAACGAGCAGGAAGAATGAAGAGGTGATGACCCATTCGGGGCTGTGGAGAACCTGCTGTCTAGAAGGTAAGGTACAATTTGATTTTAACATGTGCTTCTTAAAAGTGCATGATGACTAAGTGTGCCTGGTTATACTAAATTCTTAAAAAATGAAAGAACTTTCAACATCCATAAAATATTTCTGTTGCACAAAATGTTCTTTAGAGGATTAAAAGAAATTGTTCTTCTTAGACCGTTGACTTAAAGGTTCTTTGGAGAACCAAAAATGCTTATTCAAAGGCAACACTCTTTTTTTTAAGAGTGTATGATTTTGTTTAAGATAACAAACCACTTGGCAAGCCATCACACAGTATATATAGATATGATAAGATGACAGACCAAGAATATGTCAACGTGACTCAATCTCAGTCACCTAAATTTACTTTTAATGCTGTAATACTTCGATCAGTCGTAACAGTTTATTGGTTCATTACATGTTGGAATGGTTGTCTCTACACACGAGTGCAATCTTTAAAATAGGCAGCGGTATAATTGCAGCTGTCATATAAGCAATAGATCAGAGCTAAATTGTCTAATTACTCACTTGTCAATCTAAAATAACACAGGCAATCATATTGACTACCTTATATTACGGTTCAATAAAAGCACTTCATTCGGCAAAGTATAAATCTGTCAGTGTTGCAATCTGTTGACGTGGAGCACTTAATTTGTCACAATGTAAAGGCACTCAATGTCAACGTGATGATAACAATATAGAGCTAATGAAAACAAGAACAATGAATCTGTATTGAGGAAAATATTGTCTTTATTCATGGATTGTCTTTATTCAGGCCTGTCCTGACCCACACAATACACTTCTATAAGGTTACGTGAGAGAAAATCAAAGCCAATTCAAACTAAAGGCCTAGTGGTGTGCATAAGCACACTAAACTCTACAAACCCATCTACAGAGAGAGAGAGAGAGAGAAAGAGAGAGAGAGGTTGACAGTTTTTACAAGACTGTAAAAAAACATGCTGTGTTTTTCCTCAGCCTTTGTTCTCAGGACAGATTCATTTGAATTCGATGTAGTTTAAATTCGGGCAGCCCTGACACAGTTTGACTGGAAGCAGAATAATGTACTTCATAATGTCTTTTCAAACTTTGATTAATCTCCTGCCCCGGGGAACACAGTGAGGTGACATGACTGCAGTGCGATGGGAAGATCCTCATCTTTAATTGAAAGGGATGGGAGCAATCCAATAGATGTGGCCATGGCAGATTACACAAATCCAGTGATTGACTTTTCACTATTAATTTAATTGAAGTGTATGTCACTGTCACGCAGCGAACCAGATGTACCCACAGCCATATTTGATGCACTTTAAATCTAAAAAAAGATCTGCATGATTTATCCCCTTAATATCAACAAGGGATTGATCCTTGTGGCAAGTGGAAACCTATCAGTCTGAGTCACGCTCTACACTCATCCATATATTAATCTTTTTGAGGAATGTAATAATTAGGGTTTCTACTGGACGAGATGCCGGTATACGTGATCATCCTCCATGAATTTAACCTTTAGAAGTGTGCTGTTCAACAGACCCTTACCAGACTCTTAAAAATAAAGAGAAATCATTTTTGGCTGTATGGTTCTATAACTGTAGCACAAAAGGTGAAAAAGGTGAAAAAAGAAATGGTTCGACTGAATGGCATGAGTGTGTACCTTCAACATATCCACCCATACTTTGATGTTATTTAATGGATTCTTGCTGCATGCATATCCGTATGGTTCATATGGTAAGACATTTGGCCTCTCTGAGGTTTTTTTGCTCTGGAGTTTGAGATGCTGAAAGCACAGAAGCAAAACATCGGGGAAGAGTAGCACATTTTGAAAAGACCGTACAGGTATAAAATTGTAAGTGAGGCCATGGTGCCAAGAAGAGTGAGTGTGTGTGTGTTTGTTTATAATTTCATTAGTGTGTTTAATGTGAGGTCACACTGTCTTTCTATTCATCCTGATTTAATGTCCAGCAGCCAGGTCTGTTAAATGCCCTGGGGGAAGTTCATCAAGTACAGCTCTGTGTGCCAATATGTAAATGACTCTGTCTCTGCAGGAGGACTAAACAGCAACACATATCGAGACTTCCTGGAAGAGCTGTGAACTAAAGTGTGAGTTGGATTTGATGGGCTGTACGATTTGCTCAAGATCATGATCTCTACCACGTAATTACAGTTTAAATGGCAAAGGCTCATGGATCGGTCATATGTTTAATGCAAACATCATTTATAATTTGCCATTAGAGTTCATGTGAAAAGTATGAATCAGCATGTGCGACTTGTGATTCATTGCGTGTTGCTGCGGTACGCGGTTACCAGACTTTATTAAATATATATGGCGTGTTACATAGCATGTCATCGCGGGGAGATGCATTAGTGGTTATGTGTGTAATAATAATAAGGAGCAGTCTAGTGGAATTTAACACGGGTTCATATGTTGAATGGAGGTGTAAGATTAATGCGGTACGTTCTCAAGTGCAGGTGGATCTCAGGGGACCGGTTTGGCCGTGCTCAGGATAAATGATGACCTGGGAACTGAGGTGGAGAGAGAAAAGGAAAGAGTGAGAGAGAGAGAAAGGCAAAGCAGGGAGTGATGAAGAGGGACTCTCCCTTCCAAGTGTGCACCCAAGCAAAGCCTGTCTCATGCACTCTCATCACGCACACACATCTCCTTGGAAACCAGCCGCTCCCGCCTGCGAGATATGCCCACTGCTCTATCTCTATACCTTCCCCCATCCCCAGCCCCTGCTTTCCAGCCTCCTCCTCCTCTTTCTCCCCTTGGTTATAAAGGCTTTGGAAACATAGAAATACATGGCCATCATCACGCTGCACCTCTCACATGTGTCAAACATGCATGGAGTGATGCACATGCATCAGGGCAGGAACAATGAAAATGGTTTATAATATACCACATGAGACTGGCATGCTGGACATTACCTGGTATTTTTGCTTTATTAAGGTGCCGAACACGGGGTAATGCACATGGATAGAGTGAGCTTTATTTCTTTTGACACTGGTAATGGAAGAAACTTGTCGGCACTTTGCAGAACATTGTTGTAATACAGTTTTTATCTATATGGGAGCAGATTTTTTGTGACCATTTAAAATAAGCAGAAGAAATGAATATTGAATGTTTCTTTGTGTAAAAACACAGTAAGTGTTACAGTCAGACTTGCTTCTTAACATTTTCATTTAGCGCCGCTGACAAGAGCTCATCCACTTTATTGTGAGGGATTCTGAAGAGAGTTCTTGATTTTAAATAAATGAAAATGGGAATAGGCAGGCAGCCATTATATTTTTGCCAAAATATACATTTCTGAATAGTTGTAGCCAGTCTGGATTTATTTATAAAGAAACTGTGGGGCTTCTAAGCTTCAATTACTGGAAATATAGTGTGTCCAATGCATTTTGTGTTGGCTAAGCAGTGTTGGGTGCAATGCATTACAATATTTGAAGAGCTCAGATGCAAACCCTCTAAGTATGACATCTTTTCTTGTAATTTAAAAATTTTTATCAGGCACTTTAGTTTCAGTCATTTTACTTTATTGGCAAGGATAAGGTTATTAGTCAATGAAATGCCTTATTTTCACAAATGACACTTAAGTAGTTTTGTTAGTAACAAAATAGACTGATGCATAATCGCTTTGAGATGCTGCTTTTAAAGGCGCTATATAAAATAAAGTTATTATTATTATTATAACCCTCTAAGTACATGCAAAAATCTTTATTTCCAAAAAAGTCTTCACTCTTTACTGAATGAAGGTAAAAGGCTAAAAGAATTTGTTAAATATCCTAATATATTCAGTGAACCAGGAAAAAAAATTATTGCACCTCAACAGTTTAAATCCGTGCCGTTGTTCATGCAATTGGATTGGATTTAATGGACTGTACGATTTGCTTAAGATCATGATCTCTACCATGTAATTACAGTTTAAAGCTGATATATGTACCAAGAGCATTCGGTTAAAATCATTATCTCATTTATGATTACGGTGGCGTTTAGCTGCTTTTGCATCTGAGCTCTTTAATTTGTAATTAGATGACTTTTTCCTGACATTTTTCATTTTGAAGCATTTTGATTTTACAGTTAATTATTATGCGCTTGCATTAGTCATCTTGTGTTGTCCCTTTTATTTATTTAAACACAAAACCAACACAAAATGACACATAATGTGGTTAAATAACACATAGGGCCCTATTTTAACGATCTGAAACGCAAGTGCGAAGTACAATGCGCAAGTGAGTTTGTGGGCGGATCTTGGGCGCTGTTGCTATTTTCCCGGCGGGAGAAATAACTCTTGCGCCAGGCGCAAATCAATAAGGGGTTGGTCTGAAGTAGGTTCATTATTCATAGATGTGGTTTGGGCGTAACCTAAAAAATAAACCAATCAGAACGTCATCCAACATTCCCTTTAAACGCAAGTGCGCAAGTTCCATGGCGGGTTGCTTTTATTATGACGGATTTACCAGTCGCACGCCAGGAGCGGTTCACAGCCGAGG
Organism: Paramisgurnus dabryanus; assembly: GCF_030506205.2. NCBI lineage: Eukaryota > Metazoa > Chordata > Actinopteri > Cypriniformes > Cobitidae > Paramisgurnus > Paramisgurnus dabryanus. Next base: position 30,935,114 of record NC_133339.1, read on the forward strand.
AGACCGACGTTCTTGTAAGAGCAGTCAAAGACAGAGAAGTTATTTTGTATGGGGATGGGAGAAACCCGCCCAAATCAGCGTCGATCAAACAGGCGTGGGAGGAAATAGCCACAATTGTCTCATCAGCTGGCATCCCCAGGACGTTGCGCCAAGTGCTACAATGATGTCAGGAGACGGGGGAATCCCAAGCTTGCCAGCATAAATCGGGCACGCCGTGTAACGGGAGGTGGATCCCTCTACACAGAACCTGACGCCAGCAGAGGACATCCAGTTCACAAACATTAAGGTTTCTTATGAAAACATTTTAATTATTATTTACATAAAATAAACGTAATACAGCCACACAACAAAGTTATGAAAATATTTTAAGCGTTATTTGCATGAGAATTTTTTAACGCCGCCACACAATAAATAAAAACTGTTAATATTTTTTATTGTAAAAATTTATGATTTTCAAAAATAACTGTTGCATCTGTGTAGATTAGAAAAGCAAAGTGTGTGCGCGTTGTGCACGCTATACATTATGGTCAAGCATGTGCCCTTAAAATAGCATAATGAACCACGCGCAACGCGCCACTGACTTTAGACTAGTTTTTTTTTGGTCAGTTGCGCAATTGTTTTTTGAAACTGGAAAATAGCATCAGGGATGGTTTGCGCCGGAACACGCCTCCTTTTTTGCGCTGAACCGCCCCGGGAGCGCAAATTCATTCCCTAAATTCATTGCCGACGTGCGTCTGTGGAGGGAAAAACCCGCTGTGCGCCGGTGCAAATGATACATGTGTCACTGACAAAGTCAATTGCGCTGGGTGCAAGATAGGGCCCTATATGTGTTTAATAGGATAACACAAAACAATGTGTAAAAAATGAACATCCTCTCTAGAGTGTACTGTATAAACTTTCAAAAATTCTGTATAAAACAATATTATATTTGAGAGATTGTTTTAAAATGATTTACAAATGTGTACTGAAAGTGTAATGTTTACAGCTTGTTAGAGGGATGTTTAAGTTAATCTGTATAGATTTTAAAATGTAAAAATTATTTTAATTGTCCATGTGGTCATGGTTCATACGGATTTTGAAAAGTAATCAGTAAAGAGTAATGCCATATTATTTTCAGAGAGTAATAACTGAGTTATTTAAATACACCATTGTCATTGTGGTTAGTAATGCAACTTATCCTCCAACCCATACCATTGCTTTGGTCGTTTGTCCATTTCACCAAATATGACCGATAGATGCATTTACTAAAATAGCGCCTCTACCGGCCACAGGTAAAACTTAATATATTAGGGTATAAAATGATATTTTGGGGTATAATTTTGCTATGATGACATGTACTGGAATAAGATTTTCAATTTAAAGTGCCAGGATTCATTGTGTTTTATTACACATTACACTATTCTGGTATTTAGGGCAAATAACATTTATTTATTATATGATATAAACACAGCATACAAAACCAGTCACAACTTTTAAAAAATTTACTTAAAATATGCCAAGTGTACCGAGGTCAAGCGATCGATTTATTTGAAGAAAAGATTCAAAAGTGATAACAATCCGCTGTAAATATCAGATTCGGTGTAGACTGATTCAAATGCCACAAGAAGCGATGATACATCATCAGTGATTGTGAAAAGGCATTGGCTCTTGTGTGTCTCGTGACCAATCGCATCATTACGTCAGCTAAGAATCTGAAGCGCTATTGGCTCTTGTGACCGACTACGTCATGCTGGTTTATGTTTGAATGAGATCTGACGTTACCGAGTTCTTCATACAAAGTAATCGTATGGCTTCAGTTCGCAAGGTTTGCAACGGGAATGGTTTGTTATACTTTTATACTGTTTTATGCAACTAAAAAACCTGCTTGTACTTTTACTTGCATGTTGTGTTTTATATGGTTGAGAAGTGGTTGGGTTTAGGGCAAGGGTGAGGATGGGGTTAAATGCTCCAAAATATCTTTAAAACCATAAATGTTTATGAAACCGTTTCTACATTTACAAATTTATAAAATTAAATTTAGTCTAATCTGATGTACAAGGCAAAACCCTTAAAACGGTTGTAAAAGCTAATGCCGCTAGAGGACACTAATCCCTTAATACGTCACTTTACGTCATAATAAGGTGCTTGCACAAACGACCTATGAGGTCATTAAATTTTGGAGGACAGTCTCTAGTAATGAGTAGTTAAGTTCTATTTTATAGTAACCGAACAGTGTGGCTTCTCAAACCATGCAACATTCATCTATCAGTATCTAATGTTGTACAAAATCAATACTAGTATTAATGTTAGTTTATTTGTCTTTATTCATGACAGTGTCGGTTATGGTCATAGGTACATGGTGTTCTATGATGCCAGCAGGAGAATGTGGACCATGGTGACTCACTGTTGTTGTAGGCTTTTGCCTGTGATCCTTTTTCTGCCCCTGGCTGCGTTGACCTTTGTGAGGCAAATTACTCTTGATAGATCCTCTAACAGCATTGGTTAAGCTTGCAAAAATAGCTGCCCGTGTCTCATTCCCATCTCAGAGGCTCAGCGACCATAGATAACACGACCGGCACCCACTCCTGTGGGCCAAGCTGGTGAAAGTGAACTTGATGCTTTCATCTGCATTCATGGACCATGGTTCGGGTTAACTTTAATGTCCGATTTAAAAGACTCTTTCAAAGCTGTCCAGCACAAGCAGTCACAATTTAGTGTAGATCTGACAAATCCCTAATCAAAGATTGGTGACGAGTAATGTGAAAGACATTCACCGTGGTGAATTATATAGTTTTATGGACATAATCTTGTCCTATTTTGACCTAATTCAAGTGACGCGTTCTCTTTTGGGCATTGGATACAATAGCACCTACTTTACATGTTTTCACGCAGACATGCCACTTATTATATACTTATTGGCTCACATTAGGTTGAAATGAAAACAGCAAGGTTCGGATGGATTACATATTGGTTACTGTGAAAGGGGAGTTTTCAATAAAGATACTGTATTATATTGACAAGAGGCACAGGGTGCCAAGCGAAAGCAGGCCTGAAAAATCTGTTTGTGCAAACACTTTTCATTTGTTGATTTAGGCGATAACGGGACTTGTGAGAATGTGTTGCTGGCAATCTGTCTTAGTGTGAGTGTGTGCATCTCTGTTTGTGGCCATATTGCTTTGCTACTACCGTCACCTTGTTTTCACCCTGAAAGGAGATGTCATGAAGAGTTTTGTATACAGTAATACCTATTATATGTATATACCGTAAACCTTTTATAACATACACCTTTAAAGAACATGAACACAAACACATGCACTTATGCATATATAAACACTGATGAGGGTATTTCTTCCACTATAGGCAACTTAGTTAATCTCAAGAAATATGTCACTTTCATTGTTTCATGTTTTTGAAATACAATGGCACTAAAAATTATTTTTAATCTTGAATTATATGTATCTTATTTTGTTAATATTCAAATATATGTATTAATATTTTTTTTTTGTTAAGAATATTTTGTCTAATATGTTGTTGCTTTTTTGTACAATTCAATTCAAAACTATTTCTATAGTACTTTCAAATGTTTACATTGCAGCAAAGCAGCTTTCCAGTAAATACAGAGTAGAACAGGCAAATATACAAATTGAAATATAAAAGATCAAATATAAACAGGATATATGGTATTATTACTGTAATATATTATTATATATTTTTTGTGTAGTAAAATATATTATATTAACCCTCATTATTTCTACATAGTATTAACATTTATTTAGAACTAGATTTTCTAAGTAAAATGATGATAAATACACAATTAATTGATGTACAAAATGAAAAAGTATGTCGTATTTTATATTTTTATAGTCACTGCACATAGTCCAAAAATAATTAAGTCAATTTAAATCAACAACTTTAACACGTTCAAGTAAAAAAATTGATTTTACTTAACTTAAGCGTATAAAATACATTATAATAAAAAATTCAAGTAAAATGAACTTACATTTATTTGCACATGTTGTACCCACAATCCTTTGCACCTAAATATATAGATTTTTTAAGCTTTTTCACAAAATAAGAACTGATAAGAACTTTAATTACCGTACTTAAATATTTGTTAATAAAATGTCATAAAGGTTTAAGCTCTTATATAATTGATGTTGTTTTGTTGTAAATTATAATTTTGTGAAGTCACCGTTCAGGTAATCAGTGTTACTTATAGTCAGTCATGAATTTTGCGTTATAATTTAATTTATAACACTAACGGTAACTAAGTCGATAGAACTATGTTAAAGAAAATAAGAAACAGTTAATGCAATCTAACATACAACATTAAATAAGATTTATTTAAATTTTAATGCTTCAATATTCAAAAAAAGTAATAGACTTTACCTAAACGATTAAAATAAATCCAATTTCTAAAATAAAAATAATTATGTGACATTTACTTAATTATTTAACAAATGTTTTTCATGCATTTGTAAGGGACCAAGCAGCCAGAGGCAAAAAGAACACAGGTTTTCCAAACAAAGAAGGTTTATTTTAAGGTCAAACCCATAAAAAATAGCAAATTAAATTTGAATAAAGAAATTCAAATCTGTGCTAACATAAACTAACAAACAAACAAACTTAACACAAGAGTTCTATCCTGAACAAAAAAACCCACTCAAATGACACATGAGGGAACTTATATACACACCGGACTAGTCCATTACACACACACAGGGGATAACACAAAACACAATTTAAATAGATTTAAATAAACCCATTTTACAAAAAATGTAAACCAAATCAAATATGTTAAATAACACAATTCAAAATATAAAAATAGACCATTAGCCAATATGCAAATTATATCAGACAAAATCAACAAACCATCCTACATTCCCCCCAGCTAATTTCCAACATGGAATACTCCAGGAACTTAAAAGATGGTCGTTGTTGCCAGCCGGTCCTCTATAGACACGGACTTCCACAGGCATTCCACACAACACTAAGCAGCAACACGTCTCCACTCCTCATACAGGTAACTTAAACTCAAAGAAATAAATATTAGCAAAAAGGAAATAAACCACTAACTAGAAAGTGTGCACCCAAACTAGTTGGTGGTAAGAAAGAATGCAAATGAAAAATAAACTTAAACAAAACAACTGTCTCTGTCATTTTCATTTATGGTCCTATAATATGAAGTGATCTGTAACAAATATTGCATTAAATACTAAAGAAACAAATTATGTAAACAGAAATGTGAATGTAATGTCATGTAGTTACCGCTCTAATGTGTGGCTGCATCAATGGCCATCACACATTATTCAGTAGATTTTATTTGATTTTAGTAGGTAAGTTGTAAATTTTACTTACAAATACGAGGATTTTTTAAAGTACATTTTACAAGTCGGTTTTTCGGTGTACACAATGCATGTAGATTGGCTATATAAAATTTTACAAAAGTACAAGCTTAGTAATGGCCACTATTAAAGTTTTTTATCTCGATTTAGAGCTTATCTTCTCCTGGAGAAAATATGGTGAAATGATTTTAAAAAACTGAATTAGTTTTGTCAATTTTTAAAAATAAATGTTAAATAAATAATTTTGTTAAATTGTTGATTTCACTCTCTTTAACAATATATGACAATTAGCATTTATGTAATGGATTTGAGTGTTTTCAGATTAAAAAACAGTTCTGGAAACCCAATCAAAACACAAAAATCTCCGCAAAAGTAAAATGACATTCAAATAGTAACAAAAATAAATAATAATGCCAGTGTAAAATAGTTCAAAGATGAGACGACGTTCATATAACTAAAGGAAAGAGATGAAAATCTGTCATTTTTTTAATAAAACCTAACCCCCAGGATATAAAAATACCCATAGCTGAAGAAATAATACGTGTGCACGCTTAAAAATTGTTATAACTAAATACTTAATCTTGTCTGCCACGGACAACAATTGGTCGAGCGGTCCCAAGGTCCTTTGCGGTGTCAAACACAGACTTTCACACTCCTTGGGCAAACATTGATTGCGTTAGCCTCTGGGGCTTTTCTCCTAATGTACTTAGAACTCAATAGAATAGCCATAGCTCTTCAAAGCAGGACCCAGAGTGTCGTGTCTGCACAAGTCACTGCAAGAATTATTGTGGCTTTGGCAATGAGTAAGTGTCTTCAATATCTGCAGCATGTCCACCTGCGGGGGTTCATAAGCTCACCGCTGAACAATAGTTATGGCTTTGTCGCTGTTTTTATGAGCTATCTGTCTTGTGTTTCTGCGATCTCCTGGAGTATTGTGATTAGGAGGCCTGCAGAAAGAGCCGTGTTCCTCCCCTATGTTATTAAGTGCCGTTATCTCTCTTATGCCCGACTGTTTACTTGCATCCACTCATGTGGAGCGCTTTTTGACACATAGCATGTAGATGTCCAGCACTGTATTACAGAGGTGTTTATTTTACTAGCGCAAATGAGAAAGAAAATAGAAGGGTGTAGAACTGCATATTAATGTGAGTTTGTGTGTGTGTGTGTGAGCACCTTGTCTATTTCACCTCCGCGTGAGCAAGGGCAGCGCTGCTAAAGTGCTAACAAGCCAAATAAGTCCATTAAACCCGATGTTGGCCCGTGCCTGAGGAGACCCCTCTGTGGGGAACGAGCTGGCAGGAACCTTCGGCTGGCTCGTGCCGCCAACTTCCTCTAATGCTTTCATGGAAAGCTAAATCAAGCGTGTTGTGCTCTAAAGAACAGCCGTGAGATGAAGGCCATTGGATGTATGCGTCGCGAAAAACGCTTTTCAGATGTTCTTCGTAGCAAATCACAGTGTCAGCATTGGCTGTTGTTTGACTCTCATGCACAAAAACCAGCTGGCTTTGAGTCCCTCCCATATGCACAATAAACTTCAGCAGAATGCCTCTCATCCTCAGGATTAGACTCCGGTGGTGTCAGACAAATGTTTATCAGCCGAACATACGGCCTTTTAGGATTAGCCCCCTACACGAAATGACTTCACTTTCATGCCGCTGCTGTTGTAATGTTGTGGATTTTTTTAGTGATTATGAAAAATAATTTTCAGCAGAGGGTTCCATTGCCAAAAGATGACTTTATTGCATACAACAATAAGGCCGAGTTGGTGGCCAGGCAACTAAAGAGTCTTTTTCAGAATGCAACCTAATATACAGTTCTCTAAAAGTTGAAACTCCTCCCATGTAGTTGTTTTTAGCATGTTTTTATGTTTGACAGGTGTTGTGACTTCATTCCTTAAATGTCAGCCTATGCATTTTTAGCTCTGCTCTCAGTTACCATATTTTAAACTCTGCATACATTGCAGTCTTTAAGACTGCTAGTCTTCAGCTTACAAGCATGAGACATACATTCTTGCAAAACACATTTGAATCTGAATACCATGTTCACCAAAGATATAGTTCTGAATTAAAAATATAGTTCTGAATTAAAAAATCTTCTTCATTCCACCCTTTGAGACTTTCACAAGTCTCACCCAAAGTGCAACTTCATAGTCCAGTTCAATTAAGTCAAGCTAATTAATGGCCCAACTAAGCCATCTTTCCCTTTACCAATGACTAAATCATGCTGCCGCACTTTGGTGGAGTGTGGAACAAACATCTTCTCTTGGAGAAGTAAGAGAACCTACTCCTTCAATTAATAAACCTTTATGATCATGGAATATACGTCATTATGTCATTGTTGCTGTAAAATCAGAACTCATAAAAACATCCATATTCATCATAAGAGTGGAAATTAGTCAAATACCTTTTCAATTCTTATTATCTTTTTCTGATGTAGTATTACCATTTTCAAACTTTTGCAAAACCCATTTTTGATGCACTTTGTAATTTCCTATATGAAGTAACTTTTCATCTTGATATTTCAACATTAACATTTGTTTCAATATAGGAAGTACACAGTAAAATAACAATTCATCCAATTAAACTTGCAAATCCTTAACCTCTGATAATTTGCATCATTTACCTTATACCTTTGATAATATTCATCCTTTAACCTATACCTTTGATCATTTGACATACCAAAATATGTCTGTGATAATTTGACAAACCATTTTCCCCAATTCCCTAATTTTAAATCACACCAATTCCACATTAAGATTCTTTCTTCCTGTATTAGTTGCAGTTTCTATCATAAACTCTTAAGTTTCTTGATAGCTTCAATAAATACCTATTTTGATGTTGTATTGTTAGCATAACATTAATCTCCATACAAAAAACTATACCCCTTTGTAGTATCTCATTGTTTTTCTAAAATTGTTAAAACGTCATTAGTTAAATTTAATAAACTTTTGTTGATTATAGTAGATATAATTTAGTAATTCTAGATTAAATCAATATTTATTCTAACCATGATTTTATCTCATCTCTTGCTTAAATTGTAACAGGTAATACCAAACCAATTTAGGGATAAACAATTTTAGTTTTATCATTTGTTTTCTCAGTATTTTGTTCAATATACTTCAATATAATCATGATGATTTCTTAAATTAACCTTAGTCTTGTACATATATATTTCTTCTCTAATTGCAAAACCACCATAAGTTAACATTTCCCATTAAATCAAAATTAAACCAAAAGAATTCTGCTAACATTACTGTTTGATCTTCATATGTCCACTGCTATGATTTCATTTTTTCATTTCCTATACTATATAATAGCATTGTCCACCCTTTCCATACCTAACACCCAAATTATTAAAAATTTTATAACATCTCTTTTATAACACCAGAATTTGTCAATTTGTTACATCGAACCCCCCTGTAATATCATGTTGACTTTTGACTATTCCTACCTTTTATGATTTAGAGCATAATAAGCAATTGTTCATACCAATTTCTCTTAGCTTTGAAAGTTACCCATTTGTACTATTCATTCATAATGTTTTTTTGTTTCCCATAAAATGTCCAACATATTTTTTTTTTTTCCTTCCGTTGACGTCCTTTTTCTTCTGTTGATGTCCTTGTCTCCTTTTTGTTTTGGTATCTTCAGTATTTTATCTAAACTTTGGTTCTGCAGAGATTATTGTAGAATAAATTCTCACTGGTGTTACTGGTCCTCGCTGAAGTGTTACTGATCCTTGCTGATAGGTGAAAAGTTAATTGAAGAAAAGTTTGATTATTGACTACAGTTGTGTGAATTTACCATATGTTGCTGATAATTGTCAAACTGGTTATTAGCTTTATTTTTCAATTTCCATGGCTAATTCCTTGAAGTTTTCCTTGTGTGTCCTTTACACATTATCAGCAACTTTGTCTCTGTGTATTGCTTGTGAACTCCACTGCTTTGCACTCATTGGTTGTTGCTCCTGAAAGTCTCTTCTCATTTACATATTTTTCTTAACTTTGTTGTTGTTGCTTGATATGCCCTGAGTGGTCATTACTTCGTTTTTTTATCTCTTTGTAGGCTTGAATTGCTTTTAATTTTTCTGTTGTTGTCTTCTGTATCATGTCTTTTATTATTTTCTTTTCCTCAGCTCTCTTCTTCATTATTGTGTTTAAGTTCTCCTCTGCTCCTCAGCTCTCCTCTTCTGTATCGTGTTTTTGTTGTCCTCTTCTTCGACTGGTATTTTAGGAACTTTTTGCAATGGCTCAGATGACATCAGATGTGCTCCTTCCCCCTTGGCCTGCTGTTAGAGCTGCTCTCCTTGGTCCTTGTTTTATGTCACTCTCTCCTGAAGACCCTCAGATACACTAGATCCCATGGCATAATATGGCATTTTATCTCCATCTCCTCATCAGGCTCCTTTTCTTTTTCCCTGCACACAAATAGCTTATGCATACAATTAGTTTTATCACATAAGATCTCATCTTTATTTGTAATTGTTCCAAAAGCTCCATCTGCAGTCGTTCCAGAGGAAGTCCTTTTTGGGGATGAATTTTTGTTATATAGTATTGCGCAGACATTGGTATTGGCATTGGTCGACCAATAAGCATTCCATGCAGTGTTAGTTTGCAGTCTGTCACTCATTATTGCAAGAGACAAAGCATCCAGTCAGTTCAGTTTCATGCTTTCACATTTTTTGCTGAGTTTGACATTGAAGGGATGGTATACTTTTTATGATTAAGGATGGTAAACACATCTTAGTCTTTTCTTTGTTCTTTATTGTTGCAGTATTCACTTTATTGTTTTTAAATAAATGCTGATCTAGGGATTACTTCTTCTATATTTTTTATCCTTATTGTTTGGCACAAGCTTTACCCGTTGAACAGAAACTCAACCATAAATGTACTCAAATATTGAGACCATTTTTTCACATATGGAGAATAATACCAATTTTTCCTCTTTTTAATCTTTAATTGTAATTAGTTATTTTATATCTCAGTTTTTAATTTGAAATTAAAACCACCCATCTGGAAAGGAAACATTTTACAGTACAATAGAATGATTTATCCCCAATGTGTACATTAGATGTCTTGAATGTCTTTCTTTGTCCCCCTTTAGGTGCCACAAAATATTCCTAACATCCAGCGTGTTCTTTTTTTCCTTCTATCTTCTAAGTAAGGCTTTTGTATTAACACTATAGAAGCACTACTTCTGTATGGCATTCTGAGGCTTCTTTAGCTTCCAAATCTGCTGTGTTGTTACCATTAATAAAATTATCATTCATTTTTATATAAGTTTAATCTTTTATGATTGCCAATTACTTTGATAATATTGTAGTAGAAATTAACCCCACTTGTCCAGTACATTGAATATATATTCCCTCATTATTTTGAAAGCCTCTTTGTTCCTATACCAAATTGTATATTGTTTAATTTCATAAAAACATACAAATATTTCTTCTTTTTGAATATTTAAATATATAAAGCAAAGATCAATTACAATATTTGTCATCAGGGAAACATTTGTTAGCAATGTGGATCTGGATATCAACTGGTTAGTCTTACAATGTCATTAATTGGATACTTCAATTAGTACTTTGTTCTCTACATCTTTTAACAATTAATACATCTTCTTTATCTTGCATGTTGTTATTATCTGTATTTATTCTTTGCATTTACAAATAATTTTTACTTTAGCACATAAGTCTAATGTTATTCCTAAGCATAATGGATTTATCCCCTGGCTTTGTATAGCTTTTTGTTTTCATCATATCCCATAAATCCTTTTCTTCCCAATCTTTTCCAGTATACAAGAGACCTGTGGAAATAAATCAGTTACATTAAGTCATTATTCTATTAACTGATTTTCAACCATACTCTTAACTACTTCTTATTTACCTTCCTGTGATGGTATGTCAATTTCTTGTCCTATATTATATTTTTTTACCACTTTTTTAAGTTGAATATCTTTCTCATGATCATATTATAATACAATGAAATTCCCACTTTGATAACTTTGCATTAAAAATTTGTGCTTCAATACATTTTCCAATTTATTCATTGTTTGTTGTACATCACTATTTATTATACATTTGCTCTGATTAAGTTAATATCACTTTAATATCATGTCTTACTTACTTTATATCTATATTCCCTATACCCTTCTGGAAAACACAAATTCCAATGGCTTAATTCAAATTATGCATATCTTCCTAACAAGTAAACAGTAAACAGGAGTGTGATTTTGATATGAGAATAGATATGGTCATGGTTTTGTTTATTGTTTATAGACATACATTGAATTAGCAATACTTGTCCAGAGAATCATATTCTTAACAAATCTTACAACTGGACCATAAACTGGACTTTGAAAGGCTGCTGTCACCCTCCCCCCTTCACTCACAGAGCTGGTACATGGATATAGCGAAAGTCTCTCTTGGCGTGGCCAGGTTTTTTGTAGTCCTCAGCATGTTTTCTTTGTCTCTCCCAGTTCAAGTTGTTTTCTTTCTGAGATGGTGATGCTGCAAAGTCATTTATGATGGGTACAGGAGTCTGGTTTTTTGGAGGAATTGCTGAAAGTAGCTGAACACAAGAGTCATCACTGTTATTCACTTTGCATTTCAAAACAGTGTGGTCATTCCTGGGTCTCCTTCTGGATTTCCCTCAGTCTCTTTTTTATTGTCTCTGAACAAAACTGGATTCTCTGTGTCTCCCAGTTTTCTCTCTGTGCTTTAGAGTCCAAGCAGTGGCTGCCACACTGCTATGATGTGTTCAAAAATAGTCCCTCCTCATGTAACGTTAGTCCACAGGTCAGAGGTTTGGAGGATTTCTTTCATTTCTCCATTGCCACAACTTAGTCCTTCTCCCAGCCCCATGAATGCCTGAGGGTAAGTGATCAGCCTCACAAGGTCCTTAATACCTTTATTAAACTAAGAAATTGTGAGGCCAATGGCCTAAGCCATCCTTTTTTTCCATATCCACATTTCTCCATCAGATGACACCTCCTCTTTACTCTCCCACTCTACTCTCTTCCAATTTTGCTTCATTAATTCTTTTTAATGTTTTTCTTATTTTTATTTCTTATTTTATTTATATCTTCCTACCTCATCTTCTTTTTCACATATTTGTGTAAACAATGCCTCTTGTCTTTTTACTCTACACACTTATACTCTTTCTGATAATACTTTAAATTTCTTTCATTTAGGATATTTCCTCATTTGTAAGATTCACTCCCAAACCCGTTTAATTTTCCTATTCCATAACTACTGATTATTTCATTTACATTTTACCTTGAATTTCCACAGTGCCCTTGAGTATTGGAAATCAACCTTCTACAGTATGCATGATAAATATAGATTTACACTTTATTTTGTTCCATTATCAACTTCCTTTAACATTCTATCATATATATCTCCTTTATTCATTAATAAGGCCAATGCTTTTTTCTTCAAATCCATCCTTCTTATCTTTCTTTTGATTTAATATAGGTTTATTTACAATATCCATTTCTTTACACATTGCAACATCAAATGTTCTCTTCATGACAATTTCTTAGACACATTCTTTATTAGATCTCTGCCCAATAGATATTTCCACAAGAATAACAACTATGACTTTTCACTACACCTGTTACTTCTCCATTCAATCTTTTCTATCATATTTAGCCATTTTTTAGCTCCATTAGACAATTAACAAATAAAAACACTTTAGCAATATTACAGTAGTCTTTTATACATAAACGTCAAGCTTATCATCCTCTCTCCCATATTACTTTTTCTACACTGCAAATGTTTTTCAAGCAGTTCCTTACTTAATTAATGTTTCTCTTTCAATTCAATTTGTTTCATTTGTCAAGTAATACTATTTTTTCCTTTAGTCTTAAGCACAAAGATTTTTCATTGGATTAAGATTTAAAATATAGATGTAAAAACCTCCTTTCAACCTATATATACCATTTACTTATAGTTTTACCTATAATCTCTTATTACTTTATTATATAAATAATATATTATTATTATTATTTTACTTATATTATTTCACTTCACTGCTAGCTCCTTTCATCCACAGCACTCAGTCAGGCCTGCACTCACTCTATTTATAACATACACCCAGTCATTCACACTTTAAACATGACACCACTTGTTTTTCACTGTTGAGGATCCTTTCCACTTTTACTCACACAAACTTTTTATCATGCATTAGGGCGGTATCCACAGAATAATATTTTATCCATTCAGACCTCTATTATATAAACATATATAAAGAGCTGTTTCATAAAAATCAATTCTGCCCGTGCAGACCCCTGTCCACTTTTTAACACTTTTGTTTCATGCTCTATTTATTTATGTTTTATTTTTTATATCATTTTTATCCATACACTGTAAAATATGCAGCATTAATGTCAAATTAACATATATGTTTGTTACCTTAAAACAACAAAATAAAACATGAATGGCTTGCAAAACCAAAGTACTTTTCCTTTTGCTATCATTATTTTACAGTGTATCCGCTTATTCCATAAGCATTTTTAATAGTCTGTTCCAGTCTACCTGTATCCGTCAAGGCCCTCTTACAGAGTAAACACAGATTATTTAATTATATCTTTTTTTTTTTTTTCATACACTGTAAATAAAATGCAGTATTGATGTCAAATCAACATATGCTTAAATACTTAACCTATCAAATTGAAACATGGATTTGCTTCCAAAACCACGTTACTTTTTCTTTATACAAATTATTAATTTACAGTGTATCCGCTTATTACATCTATCAAAGCCCTCTTGCAATAAGCATTTTTATAATCTGTTACAGTTCATTTGTATCCATCAAGGCCCTTTTACATAATAAACACAGATTATTTAATTTTAGCCTATTTTTTTTCCATACACTGTAAATGATATATTGTATTGATGTCAAATCAACATCTACTTAGTTACTTAAACTAACAAAGTGAAACATGTATTAGCTTCCAAAACCAAATCACTTTCATTTTTATACAATTATGCATTTACAGTGTATCCGCTTATTACATCTATCAAAGCCCTCTTGCAATAAGCATTTTTTATAATCTGTTACAGTCCATTTTATTCGTCAAAGGCCCTTCGTCAAAGGCCTTTTATGTTTAAAAATAAACACAGATTATATATTTCATTGCCCCTCAGCAATTTAACTTTTTATTGCCCCTTAGCAATATAACAATCTGTTCCAGGTTAATGCTAAAACAAGGCTTACTCAGCAAAACCACAGATTACACCTTGAGCTCAGGCTGTTTAATCCCTTCTTTATCATAAAAATATCACACCATGCATCCAAATCCTTGGAAATGGAACCCTTTTTAACTTGTATTAATCTTAGTTCTTATGTTGGAAGAGCATTGTGAAAGTCTGTCCACCATGAGCCAACCCAGATGAGCAACACAACAGTACACCAGTAAATAAGCAAAACTGCTTACCTGGTCCTGTGTATGCCGCTCATCCAAACTCAGCCCACAGTGGCCGTCCACCTCCATGCTCCTTTCCAATCCCATCCTCGTCGCCAAATGTTGTGGATTTTTTTAGTGATTATGAAAAATAATTTTCAGCAGAGGGTTCCATTGCCAAAAGATGACTTTATTGCATACAACAATAAGGCCGAGTTGGTGGCCAGGCAACTAAAGAGTCTTTTTCAGAATGCAACCTAATATACAGTTCTCTAAAAGTTGAAACTCCTCCCATGTAGTTGTTTTTAGCATGTTTTTATGTTTGACAGGTGTTGTGACTTCATTCCTTAAATGTCAGCCTATGCATTTTTAGCTCTGCTCTCAGTTACCATATTTTAAACTCTGCATACATTGCAGTCTTTAAGACTGCTAGTCTTCAGCTTACAAGCATGAGACATACATTCTTGCAAAACACATTTGAATCTGAATACCATGTTCACCAAAGATATAGTTCTGAATTAAAAATATAGTTCTGAATTAAAAAATCTTCTTCATGTGCGGTGCAGCAAACCCAAATATTCATGAGCTCTGCCTTTGACAAGTGAAAGACAAAATGAACTCATTGAATTACAAATAGGGAACACGGCCCTTTTTAGATGACGCTTAGCGCTGTCACTCCCCTGTCAAAGCGCTGTGGCCTTGATGCAGTGAGTCAGCGGTCAGGTTTGGGTCCGTTTTTCAAGTAAAAATTAACAATCTGGCATGAATGAAGTAAAAAGAGGGGGTCAAGAATCTAAATACTGGTCTTTTGTAGAAAAACAAGGTCATGACTAGTTTGAATATTAATAAACACATAATATCACAACACTTGTTTTTGTATAGCATGTTTACTTCGTTATAACAAAATGTGACCCTGGTCTTAAGGGGGGTCGCACACCGGCCGCACAGCTCAGCGTCACGTCGCGTCGAGTCGCGTCTAGGAAAAAATCGGAGGTATTTGTAAACCGGAAGTGCACATTAAATAGCGCGAGCTTTATGAGATAGCGTTTACTTCAAAATGCTAAATATAAGTTAGCAGCCAATGTTAATCGTTAATGATTTGGGACAAATATGATGTTATTTACTGTTAAAATATGTGAGTGGCGCTCAATAAACATGTGTCTGCGCCACACAGCTACGACTCAGGAAGTTGCTAAAATCCCTGTCGCGCCAGGGATTTTAGCAACTTCCTGAGTCGTAGCTGTGTGGCGCAGACAGGCACCACCTGTCGGCGCCGATGTGCATATACTCATAGAAAGCAATGTGATCGAGTTTTTTAGAATGGCGCGGCACTGCACGGTGCTGAGATGCGATGCCGGTGTGCGACCCCCTTTAAGTCACGTAGATATATTTGAAGAGTTTTGTTTCAAAACGAGATAACTCCGTTTTATACATTTTTGTCAAAACATGTTTATTGTTATGTTTTCATGTTATTATTTTGTTTTATGGTGCTACTTAGCTGTATTTTTTAAGTTATGAAGGTTTAAATCAAAACAAACCAACTGCAGTTGAATTGATATTAATTGGAATGCACAAACAAACAAAAAAGTTTTCTGAAAATAAAATAAAAAACGTTAGTTATCTCGTTTTGCAACAAAACTCTTCATTTATAGCAGTAACCGACAATACATACATTGTACTGGTCGAAATTATTATTTTTTTATACTAAAAATCATTAACATGTTAAGTAATGATCATGTTCCATGAAGATATTTTGTAAATGTCCTTCCATAAATATCTCAAATTTGTATCTATAATAAGTAATTTGTTGCTAAGGAATCCATTTGGACAATTTTTTGAGAACGTTTTTGGCCAAATATCATTATAAGCTAACAAACCATCAATGACAACTTAGCTTATTTATTCAGCTTTTATTAGATAATTTATGCAGCATTTTTAAAAGATTTACCCTTATGACTGTGGTTCAGGGTCATAAATATAGTAGATTTTTAGTCTACTAAAATCTTATGATATTTAATTGACTAAAACTACACTAAAAGGAATAGTTGAAATGTTGTAAGATTGTTGTAACCAAACCCTTCAGGATTGCTTAAACTATTCAGCCCCCGGGAAGCTTTTAAGAGCCCCTGCACTTCCAGAGGAAGCGGCTGCCTGCATCAGCTGCTACACAACCCCTCTCCTCATCCTCTGAAGTGTGCTGTCGTTTGAAGAGACTCCATTTAATGGAAAAAGACCAAAGCAGAAGAAGTGAAGTTAAACAAACAAGTACAGTTATTGGGCCCCGCTGAGAGAACAGCAATAAGCAGCTAACAGCGGGCCTGGTGTGTGTGTGTGTGTGTGTGTGTGTGTGTGTGTGTGCGTGTGTGTGTGTGTGCGCGCGTGTGTGTGTGTGTGTGTGAGAGAGAAAGTGGAGGGGAGGGGGAGAAGATTGCCTCTTGTAAAATTTGAAGCCTCTCAGCCCCGTCTCGGTACCGTTGGACAGGCTATGTTGCACATTTATTAGCTCATTCTCTAGAAACATGATTTAACATGGAAGCTTGATGTCTTGGCTTATCACAGCACTCAAGTAAAGCATTACTTGGCTTGTTATGTTTAGTTGAATTAGTGAGCTGGTAAGCGATCCTCTCGCGTCTGTAGGACTATTATTGTGATGAGGACTGGCAAAGACAACAGTGCCCTGTGGAGGAACATTAAAACCACGCTTAATGAATGTAGATGACTCACTGTGTCAAAACCATTAGACCAGTCATTCTCTCATCAAAGCTGGGCTTTAATGCAAGAGTCTACCTGCAAAATCAAGCACACATAGATTATTAAAGATGGCAAAAGGAGCAACAGTGTCTCTGGAGCACAACTTCATTGTGACTACAGTACTGCAGTAATGTTGTACAAGATTCGTTTCAACTTTGTGCCAACATAAAGCATGATTTGGAATTCTATCTACTTTTGATGGGAAATTAATGGAATCAATTAAGTCACCCTTATGCCATCCCAGATGTATACGACTTCGTTTTTTCGGTCGAACACAAACAAATCATTTTATATTAAAGTGTCATCTTCTTACATGGAGCTCGACATGTTGAAGCTCCGAAGAGCACATCCATCCATCCATCATTACAGTAATTCAAATGACTCCAGTGAGTAAATACAGGTGTTATGAAGTGAAGTAATAAGTTTGAGAAAACAATGAATATTTTCAGCTTATGTTGCAAAATTGAAATTGAATTGTGTGTTTCTCTGCCTGCCAGCCTGCCTGTATGTATGTTTGGATTATTATAATTAATGTTTATCGTATTAATCGTGTCTCCAAGTCTCCCTCCTTCCACACACGCACCTGAAAGCTATTTTTTATTTGATATTATTATTACTTGTTTGTGTTAAGCTGAGGAAGGGAAATCATATAAATATGGGATGGCACGAGGGTGAGAAAATTCTGAAAATAAATAATTTTCTATACTTTTAAATAGGCTTCCAAAACTCAGTGTGTTTTTATGAGTAAAATCAAGTTAATCTGCACAATTCTGTACTGTAAATAATCTTTGCTGCCTTAATCTTTTTTTGTTGAATCAACTTAGATTTACCAGTCATTTTAACTTACTATTCTATATCTTTATGAGATGAGTTGCTGCAACTCATAAAATAAGGTTGACTTTCTTTCAACTATATTTTATAAGTTATAACAACTCATCTGTACTCATAACCACTTATCTCTAGTCAAGATAAATAATAGTAAGTTGAAATGACTTGTAAATCTGAGTTGATTCAACAAAAACATTTAAGGCAGCAAATATTTTTTTACAGTGTGTGTGGTCCAATCAGGCTTTGCTAAACCTTTGCCCAATAAATCATTGCAGAAGATGACACAGTTTAAAGGCATAGTTCACCCAAAAATGAAATAATGTTATTAATGACTCACCCTCATGTCGTTCCCAACCCGTAAGATCTCTGTTCATCTTTGGAAACTCAGTTTATGATGTTTTAGATTTAGTCCAAGAGCTTTCTGACCCTCCATTGAAAATCTATGTACGGTATACTGTCCATGTCCAGAAAGGTAATAAAACCCCCATCAAAGTAGTCCATGTGACATCAGTGGATCAGTTAGAATTTGTTGAAGCATTAAAAATACATTTTGGTCCAAAAGAAAAAAAATTACGACTTAATACAGCATTGTCTTCTCTTCCGGGATTGTTGTGAACCGCGTGCACAAGACTGCAGTGACGCTACTGACGTACGACGTTGCTGATGTCATCAGCTTTATTTTGCGGCGATCTTCGTTTAGGGTAAACGCACGCTGTAAGTTTGAAAAAAAAAATCTTCGCAAACATGTCTGAGGATAACATGTAGAGCGTCGTACGTCAGCAGCGTCACTGTGGACACGCATTCGCAGCAGATGCGGAAGAGAAGACAATGCTGAATATTTTATGTTATTTTTGAACCAAAATCTATTTTCAATGCTTCAACACATTCTAACTGACCCACTGATGTCACATGGACTACTTTGATGATGTTTTTATTACCTTTCTGTTCATTGACAGTAGGGATGTCCCGATCCGATCACGTGATCGGAAATCGGCCCCGATCACGTGGTTTCAGACTCGATCGGAATCGGACGTTACCTCCCGATCAGGACTCGGATACATATGCAAGGTTTAAAATCCATTAAATTCTCGCTCTGCTCCGCGCCAGTGTACGCGCTGCGCTGGTGCGTGTGAACTGAAGAGAATAGGCTTGTTCAACTTCATCCGGCTGCTGGTTCTTGTGGTGCTGCATGACGTCAAAGTTCCGCAGCAAACTCCTCCGTATGATTTCGCAGATCACTCTCGCGGTAGTTTGACGTCACCCGGCTGTCGATTGTTGCGGCGCCGCATGAAGTCGAACAAGCCCATTGACGTGCTTTCATTCATAGGCTTCACACTCGTGCGTGCAAGGAACCCACGACAAAACCGCGTTTTTACCGCTCATTTAAACGACGCGTTGATCGTTATTGTCAACATGTGCTCAGACGCAGTTCCGCGTCTCACTCAGAACCTCAAGAACGCGCATTCGCGCAGGATCATTTGAAATTACTGTAGAGATGAGCGAGAGAGAGAGAAAGAGAGGTAAGAATGGTGCCCATGTCGAAAAAACTTAATAGAAGTCTAGAAACAAAGTATTAAAGTATGTATAGCCATGTCACTCATCTCATTACAAAATGTTAACTAGATAACTGGATACAACTGATTGTATAGTTTAATAAAATAATGTATTTTGATTATACAAATAAATTACAACCTAACTATAGTGATTGTTTAACTAACTGCTGACCAGCTTAGGGAATCTCTATGGCTAATTTATAAGACATATTGCTGAATCAGTATGTTGTTTTTCTTGTTAATTGAGTCTTTTTGGGTAGTCTATCTTATGCCTAGAATTAGTCAAGGAGGTTGATTCTTATAACTTCCTTCAAAGTTTGATCAATTGTGCATAATGTGCACCAAATGCATATAGGGTGTCAGACTCATAGATTTGCATTATTTAAAGTTCAGGTTTTAATGTTTGGGTCAACCTGTGGCACAGCTTTAAAGCTGAAAGTTATAAAATCCTATCAGAGATACAAAATGTCATTGAAACACACCAGTGGCTTTGCTGTCATCAGGATTAAACATGTTACCCCTCGAACCCTCCCTCCCAACAGAGCCTCCCCACAAAACAAACCCCAATTTAACCCCTGAACATATATACTATATATTCATTATTTTTAACACATCTGTAGTTATGCACTGGCACAGAGTTAGACTCTTTTGACTCCACACAGAAACAGCAATGCGTGCGGCATGACATAAGGAGCATCCTGGTTCTGTTTTTTCGCTCTTTATTCTTTTTTTTATGTATTATAGAAGTATCGGATCGGGACTCGGTATCGGCAGATACTCAAAATCAAATGACTCGGACTCGGACTCGAGGGCAAAAAAACCTGATCGGGACATCCCTAATTGACAGTATACCATACATAGATTTTCTATGAAGGGTCAACAAGCTCTCGGACTAAATCTAAAACATCTTAAACTGTGTTTCCAAAGATGAACAGAGATCTTACGAGTTTAGAATGACATGAGGGTGAGTCATTAATGACATTTTCATTTTTTGGTGAACTATCCCTTTAAGGCTTTACATGACCTTACACATTGTCAAATTATTTAACATGATCATTTACACAGTCTAAGATGCTTTGATAAGCTCAGTCTAGGTAGGCAGCTGGAACAGAGCAGGCAATGTCTTATAAAAGAAACACTATTTCTTCTCATGTAAATAAAATGATGTTTTTTTCCCCTGAGATTTCCCTCCTTTCCCCATGTCAGTGGATTTGGCCATCATACTTCAAAAGCGATGTGAAATCTTGCTTAACTGTAAATGTTATGGAAATGCTGACTTCTGCTCCTCCGCACCGTTCAGCATAAATAAAGTCTTTACACTCTGACTGTAAGTTCCCTTTAAGCTGGGGCTGAATGCATAGGCAAATTAAGCTGAGCATGTATTTCTCTGAAGTGTGACTAACCGTGTGTCAATCAGAGCGATGCAGGCTGCCTGTGTGCTATCAGAAGAGCCACAGCAGCATAGCGCCCACAGCCACCCACTGCAGACCACACGGGAGACTCAGGAGAGAAGAGTAAAGATGCTGAGGCTCAGAGAAACACAAAAGCCATCCGAAGATTCTCTTCTTTTATCCCCTTTCTTCTTCTTCTTCCTTTTATAAAAGTATCGCTTTATCTCTTGGTTGGTCGTGCATTGAATGGTGGAAAGAGCTCTACACAATCTGTAAGGAGGGCATGGGCGGGTGGAAAATGTCTCCATCAGTTCTTAATCTTTCAGGTCTCTTCCAAACAAAGCTGTCACCTTTGAGGACATCTCTGTTGAATTATTTAAACTGGAGGTGTGTCAGTGCATTCACAGACCCATGGCCTGTAGGGCCCGCTGCTCACAGCTCTATTCAACTTCTCTTCAATGTGGAGACCCAGAGGCCCGAATCAACACAACCAGATGAGTTGTTTTCTAATCCACACAAAGGTAGCGTTTAATTGAAAACACATCTCTGGTGGATTTACCTCAACATCGACTGTAAACTCTCTCAATGTCTATTGATATGTGAGTCCAAGCACTTCATTACTTAAAAGTGTGAAACAGTAATTGTTTCAAGAACGTTTCCAGGAAAAACGGGTCAATGAGACCACAAAGCAGCTACGAAGACAGATCTTTTGACCCACTGGCGGCAACAGAGAAATGGTCTCGCTTTTATATAGACATCACTTTTTGTTTGACTGCTCCGACGATGTTCCCATTTCCTAATCAGATTATTTTATCATTGGTCAGCATAGAAACCAAATTAGGACTTTCAATTCCAATACAAAGTATTCCTCGCAGGCATTTTTCAGGGAACCCTTTGAGCTAATAGCATCAGTGTTGGGTTTATTTATTCGGGGCCTGTTTGTAATGATAGTAAACACGGATATAAAAGCTAATGAAATACTTCCCCGTAAATGCATTTCCCCTTCCCGCGTGAAGCTCTGTGACAGTTGTGCAACTAAAGTTGTGACAAACACACAGTCGTTGTGCAGGTTTATGTTATGTAAATGGAGACAGAGAGCCCTAAATTTAAATGATTGCAGGTGAAAGCATCTGCTGGGCCTTATGATGCTTTTAGCGCTGGTGTAATCCATCGTGGCGGATTGGAAGATGGAGAGGCCTGGCTGTACTTCACTCTATGGTAAACAGATAGGTGTGGACAGGTGATTTATTGAAATATTGTATTAGATGAGCCATCAGTTGATATTCCAAAAGCCAAGAAACATGAAAATACCACAACACAAAATGAAAAAAGGCAGCGCTATTTACCCTTAAAGGAACAGTATGTAAGACATTTATATCAATTAATCATAAAATGGCCCTGATATGTCACTAGACATTAAGAAATCATTTTCATTTCAAATACTTATATCACTGACAACAGTGGTCTGGCCAGGATATTGTCATTTAAAAAGTGGAGTTGCAGCCCTTAACTGATGTTTATGTTGTCATGTTGTGTATTGGCCACAAGTTGTGTGATTGCAGTACCAGTTTTAGCCACAAGTTTTGTGATTGCAATATCAGTTTTGGCCACAATCATATATACTGTTCCTTTAAGTGCAAATAGTGTTAGATACTTTGTACACTAAATAAAAATATTGTATTCTGCGATATTCTATTTGTTAATACATAAAATAATTTAATTTGCAATAGTAATTAAGAATCAGATTTTAAAATGTTTTTCCAACAAAGGATTTAAAGTAACAAATATGTTTTTATTAGAAGTAGTACATTTATTATTTTGCGCATACTGACTAAAATTAGTTTAAACATCACTATACATTTCCTTGGTTAATATTGTTTTTAAAAGATTACTGTTTTGGTGTTTGCTTTCTTTATGCTGTTGTTGTCTCTGTTGTAAAAATCAGCATTGCTTGAACAATTTTACAATTGTCGTTAAGACAACTAAAAAAAAACTTACTGCATCAGGTTGCCTCACATTTTTACGTTTTATTTTTGAATAATTTTTTACAGTTCGATGCTATCTACATTACTATTTGCACCTCAATATTTTTGTAGATTATAAAAGTGGTGTAGTGCAGGGTATACCCCATGCCATCTAATAAAGAAGTGGGTATACTCTGTCTGCACTACACCACTTTGTTAATCTACAAAAATATTGAGGTGCAAATAGATCTACTTTTATAAAATATATAGTATATCCCACGTAGTATACCCACTTCTTCAGGCACCACTACACCACTCGATTAGCAGGATCCAATAATTACACACAAAGTATAAATTAATATATTTAAAAAAAAAATTATAAGTCATACATTATAAGGTAAATTAAAGCCCTCCCTACCTCAACCCCTAACCCTACACAGTAAATACTTTAATTCTTAAAAAATATTCATTAGGCATATTATTTTCTCTTTTAAAACATTTTCTTAATTTCTTTTAAATAAATACATTTTTGATGTGATATGTTATAGAACCAGCAACATCAAATCAAAAGCCATGCAGTTGCACAAGTCGTACGCTCTACTGTGCCACAGCCACTAAAGCAATTGATTTCAGCATGTCTTTTTTCAACTTTAGTAGTAAAGTAGTGGTGGGCGGAGCTAGTGTAAATACCATTTGCCAAGAAGTGACACTATTTTCACTTAGTGTATAGTCCAGACAAAAACCAGATGGGTTTTTGCATTGGCAAATTATTTTAGTTAATTTAAAATGATTTTTGTAGACCTATTGCGTTGCGTGTTTGAGATGACATATTTTGTAAATAATTTCATAATTTTCCTGTCTTCTATTATTTCTTCCTTATATTTTTAAGAATGGGAAAATTATGAAATATTTAATAAACAGTATTATAGAATACATGCTATTATTGCTTTTTAAGAAGAACCTATTCACATCTTTAATCTTTCTAAATAAATTATAAACGTAACGTGATAAAAACGCTATAAAAAACATATAGACGGAACAGACTTCGACAGCACCCCAGATATCTTTATTTTTTATTCTAATATTACAAGATTTTCAAGATGATTTCATCACTCCAGTCTTTCCGTTTAAGGCCTTGCAACCATAAACGCCTACGTTAATCTTCAAATGGTGTCTTTGACGATGGTATTCTATAAAAATGAAGGCCATCTTTTTTGGCATTCCTATTCTGATACCTAACAGCAAAACAAGACATTTTGTAGTTGGTTATCTTGCCCATTTCGCTCCTGTTTAATTCTTTTCCACTGATTTTTTGCAACCACATTGCGGAACAGTGACGTCTACTCGCAATAGGTCTATTCTTCTCCCTCCAAATGATCATTATCATAATAATTCAACACAATGTGATTTTCATTACTGTACTACAATTACAATATCTGAACACAACATGAACATACATGATTTATACTTACAATTACACTTTAGAAATACATTGCATTACACACCGAGGAAGCTACAGTAATGAGAAAAATATGCGTAACTTTACATAACGTTTGTATTTGTTAAAGCAACACCAAAGAGTTTTTTTTACCTTAAAATAACGTTTCCAAAAAAGTCTCAGTGGTTCATCCACTCAAAACAGGGTGAATGGCACTTTCACATTCTCTTTGCAGCGCTCTATCGGCCAAAACCGCACTAAAGAAGTTTCCAACCGTCGGGTAGTGGTCCTGTAGTTCGAGTGAAAACTACAAAAACTTGCTTTACGGCAGACCTACAATCCAATCAGAGCCAGGTATGCTGCAGTATTTACGACAGTGCTAATGAACAATTACGCTTCTAACCTGTAGGGGGAGCAAAGAGCAATAACTCTTTAGTGTTGCTTTAACATTAGTTAATGTGCATTAACCTACTAACAATGAACAATATTTCTACCTTAGTTCTGTCATGGTTTACAGAGAGACGGGACCCAAGTGCAGGTAATGTTGAACTCAAGGGGGTTTATTAACCAAAAAGCCCACGAGGGGGCAACAGACAAACTCTAACAACAACTAGACAAGACAGAAAACACCACACAAGACTAGACTTAGCTTGACTTGACTTGACTTGACTTGACTTGACTTGACTTGACTTGACTTGACTTGACTTGCTGACAATAGGTCACAAGAGCAAGGTTTCAAAACACAGAACAATACAAAACGATTCAGCACAGGACAAGACACACTGGGGCCTTAAATAGAGACATCTAAACAAGATAACAAGGGAAGCTCAGGTGTGGGGAGTTAACCAATAATGAATATTAAACGAGGAGACAAGGGGCGGCGACAGAGACAAGACACGGCAGCACACTACCCAAACAAAAGGCCATGTGCTGTCACACAAAACATGGGTACTGCCACGATCCTGCCACATGACCATGAACTAACTATAACCGACTGGCAGAATCATGACAAGTTCATGTTTTAAATAAACAAAATCTTGACGATACATACACTCTGAAAATGGCTAGGTTAATGTTGAACCATAATGGGTAAATATTGGACAGAACACGTGCTGGGTTAAACATTACCCAATTAGGGTTGTTGTTATGCAACCATGGGGTATAATAACCCAGCAGTTGGGGTAAAATAACCCAGCATTAGGTCAATTTTAACACAGCGCGTGTTCTGTCCAATATTTACCCATTATGGGTCAAAAATAACCCAGCCATTTTTAGAGTGTCATTCCACACAATGATTTAACATTAACAATTGTTTTGGCATTAACTAAAATGAACAAAGATTAATGTAAAGTGATACCATTATATTTTAGGGGAAAATATACATTTTATACGTAAAATAAGTGTATAGGTGATTTTTTTTAGACAGTTTGTGTGTTAATATGAGTGTCTTGTTTTTAAAGTTAAATATACTCCCCCTGACTGACAGGGACTTTAATGTTATTGTTTAATTTGTTGTTCCATACTTTAATTGAAAAGACAATATACAAATTACTTTATTTCCCTTTAAACTGAACATTACTTAATTATTTAGATGATCTTTAAACAAAGTTTATTGCTTATTTTTAGTAAAAGATTTTACGTTACATAAAATGTAATTCTGTATAATATATGTAATACTGTTAATGCTATATAAAATTACTCATACTGTAACTTTGTTCATACCACCCACCCCTTCCTGCAAATGTGTCATATTTAAGATGCAGTAATCTCTTACTGTGTGTTCATAAAATCCTCTAAAAACCCAATGGTACACTTCATAATCTGTTATCATTGTATGTTATAACCTTCAAGTAAAGTCATCAATCAGTGAGGCATTTTATATAACAATTTTAAACCTCATCAAAATTCAAATCAAATCTGAAGACTCAAAGCATAAATACATCATAGCAGTCAGAAAGAGTCACCGTGACAAACCGCCCCACCCATTTTTGGTCATCCTGTCTGTGTTATGAGCACACAGATAGTTTGTGTTTGTGAGAGTGAATAGAGTTGAATAGCTGTAAATGGGCAGTCTGTCAGGTCACCCGTTGACAAACACAGGCAGCGATGGTGGTGGAGGGGTGTATGGCAAACCAGAGGGGATTTCTGAAAAAGCCTAGGTGCCTTGATTCATTCTGAATCATTCAGTCTCGTCACTGTGCACCAGAGAGGCGACTTTTCTCTCTTCATACAAATACGCACATGCATAAAATGACACATGTTGTGATGTGGGTCAGTATGGTTCCTTCATATTCGATGACCAACCTCAGTATGTTTTATATACAGTATGTGTCTGGATAGAAATCGCATTTATTTCAGCTTTAAATACTTCATGTGGTCCCCACCAGTCTTTAATACTTTGTTATCTCTCTAATTGTTGTCATTTTAAGGGAAGAGATCTCACAAAACCATAGATTCCAGTATGACTGTCTTGAATTCACCCAAACAGATATTTATTAAATGATCTCCTTACATGTTTTGAACAAAAAATATAAATGCATGCCGGAGACATGAGAGTGAGCAAATTATTACAGAATTTTTATTTTTGGGTGAACTGTCCCTTTAAAAAGAGTTGTCTGTGTCTAACAGTTCAGATCTCTTTGGGGCTTGGTAAATGGATTCCTGTAGCGTGTGTGTTTATTCGCTCTGCACTGTTTAACATTGATATATTAGATAAAGAGTAGATGATGCATCAGAATTCCTCGAAATAATACATAAAATCACAAAAAGAGTGTTTGGGCCGTGTAGCCTTTTTTATTCTTGTTAAGAATGTGACAGCATGTGCCACAACGGTTTCCCCCACATAGGGCGCATGTATTTGGTACGATAAACCTCTTCATTAGCCGGTCACATGTTACGCCTGAGGCCAGAAGTGTTATTTTTGTTCATTTGTCATCTTGAGCGCACAGCCGAGTGAACAGGGGTTGTCAGGGAATGCACAAGACGGCATGCATACGTGCACATATACACACACACACACACATACAAGCAGCTTACCAGGGCTGTGCTCATTGACCTGATAAATGCATAAGAGAACACAGTTAAGTAAACACATTAAGACATGTTTACTGTTTGCGCTTACACTAAAAAATGGATTCCTGTGGTGTGCACATTTATACACGCCGATGTCTAACACAACACAGAGAAATGGAGACTAACAGACTCTTTATCTGTTCTTCATGGCTGCAGGAACGTTTCGAGGCGTATGTAAGAAGATTGACCACTTTCCAGAAGATGCAGATTATGAACAGGACGCAGCGGAGTATTTACTACGTAAGTCTGTCAAAGTAACACACATCTGCAATGACTGGGGGACAGTTTTTGAAGGAATATTTAAGATGTATTTTTTTCAAAGGGTATCGCCCCAGGGACAACTTTTGTACCTTTTATCTGAGAGTGCAGACACTAGATGAGACTTTGATGTTTTAATGAAGTGTGTGTTGATGGGAGCATACAAAACATTTAACAAAAGCAACAAAAACTTAAGGTAAAGGGTTACCAAAATATTATTAATGGTTTAAGATGAATGGTGTTCCTTCTGCCATTAACCAAACACTGCAAAACATCAAACTGAGCATGAATTTCCAATGAAACCCAAGCCCAGGGAGGAAACTTACCCTCACTACTGACACACAAAAACCCACAACTCCCCATCGCTATCAAATGTTACAAATCTCAACCATCACACATTTACCCAGAGAGTGATGATATGCATACAGAAGACTCATATTGGTCAAATGTATTTTTGTCATTTAGTCCTGCTGGGTTTCTTTAGTTTTTGCAATGACCTCCACATTTTACCATTTTATAGATTAGATTCAGGGTTTCTTGAAATTGCATGGTGAGTGAAGCTGAACAAAGTAGATGCATGCATTCAAGCATGTGATGGTTTATGCTTCATGATAAATCATGCTTACCCACAAGCCATTGTTCTGGCCATTTGGTTGTACTGTTTAAGTGACATCTTCTTTAACTGGCTTCACTGTGTAAATGTATTCACATTTTTGGAATATTAATTCTCTCCTCATGACGCTTATGTTTTTGTTTGTGCATGTTTATGTGAATCGTCTCATTTATGATGAGAAACACAGCAGATGCCTGTGATTATGTAACACTCCTGCAGAAGTGCATATTGGATGCATGCAGTTGCACATTAAAGGGATCGTATACTCAAACATGAACATTCAGTCATGTTTACTCACCCTCATGTTGTTTATCAGATTTTGATTTCCATTCAATCGAAAACATAGCTTTATATACTTATTTTTTGTTGGTTTTTATGTCTCTCTCATTTGGATAAAAGCATTTGCTAAATGATTCAATGTGAACATAAATAAAGTCAAAGAACATGTGTGCTGAACAGATCAAAAATTAAAGTACCAAAGCTTTCCAGTCCTCACACTCACCCAATTTCATAAAGTGCATTATGTAATTTATGAATTTGAATGTGAATGTGTACTAGACGCAATTGAGTATTTCAGTTTTGTTCTGCTTTACACAAAACTATAAAAACGTTTTAAAATATAAATATGGCATAGGATTCATATGGATCATTTTGATTGGGTGCTTTGATGCTCTTTTTGTCTTTATTGGTGCTTGACAAACTGTGACTTCGTGCAATAGCTATGTGCAATCTATTCTTTGTGTTTCACAGAAAAATAACACCATATAGGTTATCCCATGGTTGGGTCCAAAAGTGACAAACCCAACCATTTGGTTATAAATTGACATATGCTAAGTTGGTTCAACCCAAAATGCTGGGTTGTTTAAAGCGTCATGAAACACTAACCAACACTTTTTTTTAGATGTTAACAAAGTTAGTCGTGTTGCACATCATAGAAGACAATGTTAGTATCTGTTAATTTTAACATTAGATGAGAAAACTATTAATTTTTTTTAGCTTTTTTGTGATATTTTTATCTTCCGGATTTAAACTCCATATTGTATACTGTAGTACTGACCGTCAGTGTCTCATTATTATTTATAAGATAGCGTGTTCTTATCCAATGCGGAGAGGTTTCGCTTTTGTGTGTGCGCGCGTGCATGTGCTCCGTGCGGCCAGGTCAGCCGGTCAGGGCTCAGGATAATCGCACATGGATATGGTTCTGAAGTAAATGTGTAAAATATTACATTCAGTTTCATTATTTCCGTAATACTGCTAATCTTAGTAAATCTTAGCTTATATCAGTTGCCCCGCCCACTCATCGCCATTCTTCTCACAGCGTCCACGCCCATTTAAGTAGCATTTTTCAAAATGATAGTGAGGTAGACTGGAGCTGAAACAGTGAGGTTTCATGACGCTTTAAACCATGAATTAAAAAGTTTTTTTCAGAGTGTTACTTCATAGATAGTTTACCAAAAAAAACCTGCTGTTAATTTACTCACCCTAAAGCCCTGGATATAATCTACTACACAGTCGACCGCAAAGCCTTTCAAAGCATATTTGACTCATACACATGCGCTGACAGTTGACGCATGCGCATTGCAACAATTTACAATAGCCTTCCTCTTGTGGCCCACATACTCTTGTGGCCCTGTATGCGCATGCATGACCTACGCATACAATAGCCCAGCCAGGTTTGAAAAATAACAAAAATTGCATCCCACGCACCATCGCGTATGGGTGGTTCTCATGATATCCAGACTTAGAAGGTGTCCAGCATCAGATATTTTTTATTATTATTTGGCTTTTCATAAACAGGGAAACATTAACAAACACAACCTGTTCAATTATAAGTGTCAGAAAAAATAAATAAATGAAATAAAAAATAAATAAATATATATACATATATCCACATACACATCCATCCATATATGCATATACATACATACACATACACATACACATACACATACACATACACATACACATACACATACACATACACATACACATACACATACACATACACATACACATTAAATAGAAAATATATAATATAAAAAAGTGTATGATCGACTGCGTAAATACATGAATATTTAAACATAGGAGAAAAGAGATATTGATATAAATGACTTTGATAGTGTATACAAATGTTATATACCTTTGTATATATCATACCTGAATATACTCCTACATTTAAAAAACACTGCATATACCTACATAATCATACATGTATGCAACCTTACATACAATTACACACCCCATATATCCCAGCATCAGATTTTTTTAAAAGCCCTTGAAGCCATTTTTTTGCACATATAAGATCAAGGTCTGAACTTACTATTACCATTATTTTTAGAGGATTTAAAAAATATTTCCTTTAGAATTATTTACATTTTTTAAATTATCATTATCAAAAATTATCATTACGGCAACATGATATTACATTAAATATATGCATTTACAAACTCGTGTATCGGTTATGAGAACTAAAAATTTGTCTAGGTAGGTACTATGACAACCAAAATTTCAACTTTATCTGGAGAGAAAAACTAAGAACTGCTTACCTGGTAGCCATCTTGAGTGTCACAGTCAATTATGTCCCTTCCAACATTTTTTTTTGTTTTTGAAAATGTTAGTTCCACGAGTGCTTAAACAATGATTGAAAATTGTTGCGGAGGATGAGAAAATTGGTCTTGGGCACATTTATATTCCTTAATATAATATAATTTTTAGTTCTCATAACTGATACACAAGTTTGTAAATGCATATATTTAATGCAATATCATGTTGCTGTAATGATAATTTTTGATAATGATAATTAAAAAAATGTAAATAATTATAAATTTAATTATAAATATTTCCATGTCAAAGAACCCAAATCCAGTCATGGACACGTTGCGGTAATGAAAATTTTCCCCTTAAATGTGGAAAAAAGAACAAAATTGGTTTGTATGATGTCATTTGAAATCATGTGCAAAATAGTACATAAAGAAATGTTTGTAACTGTACGCTTCTTATTTTAATACTCTTACTTTGCATTTACTTTTTTTTATCAAAATGTTTCATGACACTTCATAAGTCTAATTTCACGAGAATCACCTGTATGTGTAAAATGGACCATAAAGGCTGGTCCATTTTCTATTTGTATGCGAGGTTCCACGTACAGTGAGCGTAAAAGAAGAGTGTGTGCATGCTGTAAGTGCACTGCCAGATTTTTGAAACACAGCTTACATTGTAGGCGTAGCTCGTGCATGAGCCTACAGAATAATTTAGTATATAGCCCAGGAAATGCATTGTATTTTGTCGCATGGGTTGAATGTCTGTGTCAAACTATACTTTCCAAAGCTGTGTGTTCCATCGTGTGTGTATGTTCATGTTCATGTAAAAAACAGAGTATACTCCAGGGCTTAATTTGGCCTTCATTGCGACCAAGATGTAGTTGACAAGTTTTTATCTAAAATTGTGGTCCTTGGTGAACCATGAAATGAAAGTCCCACTGTTCTACTGAAGAAAACATGTCACCTACATCGTAGATGGCCTTAGGGTTAGTAAATTAACAGCAAATTTTCATTTTTCATTTTCCTCATCACTGGAGAAACATCACTGATAAAACATCTTACTGCATGCAAAAAAATACCAGAGCAGGCACAATTTCTGTCAATAACCGTTTACAATAGTTATCTTAACGTTCCGGAGAAAACAAGTCTAACACAGTCTGTGTCTGCATGCTGCCTGTTTGTTTGGGCAATCGAGAAGTAACAAATACAGACATCTTACCAAGACTAAGGGAAACAAGCACTGTGGAAACAAAAGCCCAGAGGCATGGTTTAAAGCTCTGTAGCATTGTAGCATCATTCACTGCTCTGTAAAAATGTTTCAATTGCCACTGACTGTCAGTCAGATAAGGATTGCAGTGAAATCCATTCATGAGCGCTGAAAAAAAAGGTATGAGTGCTTTCCATGTCAAAACACTAGTGTATAGCCCAAATAGGGTACTATACAATATATAATAATATGCACTATGTGGCAACTACCTTTATAAATAGCTTTGAAAGGTATTGCTTTAATGCATTGTAACAAATTTAGCACAGCTCCTCCCACTAAATAGGCAAAGCTATTGAACCGTCAAACATTTCACAATATTTATTTGGTTGAAAAGCAGCATGCAGGTGGGTGCGCAATGCATTGTAACATTCTTCAGTGCAAACCCATTTCTCACACAATATTTAGACTATGAAATGGCCCATAGAATCATGCATAAGTATGCAATGCACCTATACTGCTCTGTTTCGCTCTTTCTCTTGATCTTTATCTGTCTCTCTGTCTTATTGAAGCACATTGGTTACCCTTGAGATGGCTGTCTCTTCTTATAAGCATTGTTCTGTGTGTTATTAATATGAATCAGATGACCGCATCCTTTGCCATACTATGCTTGCAGGGTTTCTACTTAACTATTTTATTTAGAGTATTACATAAAGTATTTGGGTAATATGGTATTGTTAATGGTGAAATCAATTGTTTAGTAAGAGCACCAACTGAATTTTCTTTCCCAAATGTACTAAAACATGGGTGTGTGTCTAGAAACTCACTCCTGATAGACTTGATTTACTGTGTTAAACTGCATAGGCAAATTAATGCACATTATTTGGGAGGAGTTTAGGAAATCAGGACCTAAGTGTACATGCACATATACCAACTAAATTCTTTTTATCCAGCTGATGTGCTCCAGCAAAAACTGAAATGCCTTCAACATTTTCAGTATTATCTAATGCAACTTTATTATGCAACTGTATGTGCCCTTAAACGGAAAAGCCCATCCATCTGCTATAATTTACAAACTCAAAGCATCAGTCGAGCAAGACAAGAGTAAACGCTTCAGAAGCCAGTCACCCCATGAAGGTCTTACCCTGCAGAGATCTTACCCATCAGCCTGGCAGTGCCCCCGAAGCCATCAAGGACGCATATGTCAACTCTTTGCATGCTAACGCTCCATATAGTCCTCCTCAATAAATATCCACCGTTTCCAGCTGTAATTAAGCACGGCTCGGCCACTGATCCATTTCTCAAGGATGGCAGGAAAATTGGATGATGGAGGAGTATTTTGTCTTCCCCTGGGCACCAATATATTAATGAGGTGTGCCATGAGAGACTGCTGATCCACCCAGGAGAGTGAGAAATGATAGGAGAGAAGGAAGGAATGAGAACGAGGATGACATTTGTTCTGCTTCAGAACGAAAACAAAGCCATAGAGTGCCGTCTAACCGACCCCATCTGTCCATCAATGAGTGGGTTTACATGTGATCCTATATTATTGTGTATAATTAACTTACAGTGTTTAATTGAATCCATTTAATTTTGTTGTATTGGGAAAAGTTTGCTAATAGTTTTAAGGTAACCTGTGTTACTTCTACACCAGTGTCACCAACTGGAACTGCAAAATTATTGTTTGAAACACTTTTTCTTAAAGGCAGGGTTCATGATTTTTGCTTGTAGCCAATCAGCAGTAAGGGGCGTGTCTAGTAACCGACATCGTTGCTTGGGTTGTGTATGTGTGGGGCGGGTCTATCAAAAGAAGGTCCAGATTCTATTGGGGTATAGGGGCGTGTTTGTTTAGGTGATTTCAAATATCAACATTGGCTTTCAGAGATCATGCACCCGCCTTTAAACTCTGCACAAACATATATTTGGAAAATATTTGCAAGTTCAATTTAAATTTAAGTGCTTTTAACAATAGTGGATTGTTTTAAAGAAGCTTTAAACAAAGAGCTCAGATGCAAAAGACGCTAAATGCCACCTTCTTAAAAAATGAGACTCTTGGCACGTATTATATTTTCATCAAATACTTTTTTTCTTTAAATCTGCTTAATCCCGGCCTCAGACCATTTCAAAAATACCAGTTTGTTGCCAGAATCCAGTACCACATTGGATTTTCAGCAAAGTCCTCTAAGCGCATGGACGTTGCAAGAGTTTTTTTACTCAGTTACTGAATATATTAGGATATTGACCGAATTTTTGAGTCTTAATTAAAAAATACAGTTAAGTGTGACTGGAGATTTTTCCTTGTAGTTAAATGCCAATACCAGTTAAATACCAATAAAATGACTAAAGTGACATTAGTGAAAATAAAACATTTCAATTACTGACTAATAACCTTTTCATTGGCATTAAGGTGAAATTACTGAACCTGAACATAGATAAATGCTCATTTACAAGAAAACAGGAAAAAATTTGTTATATATAGAATAGAATACCTAGCAAAAAAAAATTCTTTATAAAAATACTCTAATCTTGATATGTATTTTATTAAGACTATAGGATATTAAATCAATTAATATGATCAGTGACAGGTTAAAAGTTCTCAGTTTTTATATCAAAAGCTCTAAAATCCCCATGAAATCGTTTGAAATGCACATTTGAAATGATTCCTGCTTTGATCCTAAAACATTGTAGGGGTTTATCGCTCATTTTTTATGTTGTTATACTATGAACCGTGATTTGTTACTTGCTAGTCTGCAGCATGTGAAATTATCAGATACATTATTATTTTTTGAGTGCATTTAACTAAACGAAAGCTTGTGTAGTAGGCCTACATGCCTTGTGCATTTTCCTGATAAGAACGACTGTAAATTTGACATTGCTGAGAATGGCCTCAAAACTAAAACGCACAGCCTCAAAAACGAACCGCAAAAGTCTAATTGTGATTTCATAGGGCGCTTAAAGGTTGACTTCAGATTAGAGAAAGCTGACACACGTTCAGATCTGAAAACCGCTATCACATGCTGTTATTTTATCTGTAAATGTAAGTACCCCTCTTGTGCCAAAATGTTTGTCTTTTAGAGGAAAACGGTTCTGAAGGGCAAATGCTGTAACGATGCAGTACGCATAGCAGCTGCATGCTGATAAGGGCAGTCAACTGGGCTATTGACATTGATCCTGACACTCTCTGATGCCTCCTTTAGCTTTTATCCTGTTTCAGAAGAGGCTGATCGAGCTTGATTTGAAACACAGTGAAGAGGTGAAGGGAGTGAGGGGTTCGGTCTGAGTAGCCCCATGTGTGCTGCGTTCTCTGCATCAGAACCCTCTGCAAATAATTGGAAGGAGAAAGTATGAGGCGTTTTGGACAGATGCTGTCTATTGAGGTGCTCAAATTGGAGAAGACTTAAGAAATCGCCTCAAGGAAATTTTCTACATATGGCTCACTGAGGATGGATTTAATAGTCAAAATACCTATGTGACATTCTCTTGATGCCTATTTACAAATCCCTGTCACTGGGGCAGTACCCTTTCAAAAAGTACACCTATCTTTGCACCAAAAGAAGTCATATTAGTACCTCAGAAGTATGTAACAAATATATGTATATCCTGGTTCAGGGTATTCGAAATTAACCTCGAACTTCGAATTAAAACATAGAATCGTCGATGCTGCCACACTCCCATGTCACGTCCGGTCGGATTGCCAAGCGGAAAAAAAACAGGTGTTGAGTGCTGCGAGTCAACCTCCTCTAGCCCAAAAGATAGCATGGCAGATGCAGGAGACACCACGCATGCTGCCCTTACATGGGAAACAAAAAAACAGCAAGCGCCTCCCGCCTTCAGGTGAACTCAATCAGAACAGAGCACACACAGCAGAATGGCGTCTGTGCCAGGACCGGTGGTTTATCTGAATTGAGATCTGTTTAGGATTCACAACAACTTATTTCAGTTGCTTAAGAGTTATGGAAACAGCATTTAAGCATGAATTATTGGGGTATAGTCTCACAATCTCGTCTGGTGGTAATAAAAGCGCGTTGTTAAGGTACAAAGTACTGACAGATGTTACATGCGTGTACCATACACTGTAAAAAAAATCCGTAGAAATTACAATGTTATTGCAGCTGGGTTGCCGGTAATTTACCGTAGATTTAAATTTATGTTATTTACTGGCAAGAGTTTGTTCAAAGTTAAATAAATTTTAAATATTAACAAGTCTTTATCTTTACAGAATAAAACTATACAATAACAGTCTCATGCAAAGCATTCTGGGAACCAGAAATCATCATCAACCTTTTTCTGTTTTTTGCTTCAGATTTTGTTTCCCAGAACGTTTTGCTTGATGCTGTTTTTTTAGTTTTACTCTGTAAAGACAAAGACTTGTAAATGTTTAATGTTCATTCAACTTTGAACAAAATTCTGCCAGTAAATAACATAAATTTAAATCTACGGTAAATTACCAGCAACCCAGCTGCAATTTCTACGGATTTTTTTTACAGTGTATTTTTCCACTGGCAGCACGACTAACATGACAGGGCATCTCCGGGTTCAAGGTCAGATATTATATTTCATAAAAGTCTAGTCTAAAAATGGCATATCATTTTTTGTGCTTTCAAAAAAAATGTAAAAATCGAATCGAATCGTGACCTTGAGGATTTGGAGAATCGTGACACCCCTAGTATTAGGACCTTTTTTAAAGGTAGCTTGGAACCATTTTTTCTGAGAGTGTATAGGCGCATTTGAGACAGAAGTGAAATTTAAATGACATATCCAAAGATATTAAAGTGTGTGAAGTAATATGTCATTATGTTGGTAACCCTTAAATAGACAAGCTGCCAACAAAAGTCATTGGTGATTATATATTTAAGCCATAGGGCACAAGAGGCTGTGCTATGTTGTGAATACATTCATGGCTGTAGGATATTGTTAACTAGACGACCGGGTGTCACATTAAATAGTTTTTACCATATTCTGTATTTTAGCATGACAGGAACACTGTTTATGTTACATATTTTATCAATTTAAATATAAACTGATTTCACAAAATGCAAAATAGCTACAATCTATATAAACACATCATAATGTCTCTGTATGCAAAGAGGCCCTCTGTGCTATTTATAATGACACTACTGTGTGTGTTTGTCTGCCCGTTTCTCCCCTAGGAGCTGTGAGAGCATCCAGTATCTTCCCCATCATGAGTGTTGGACTTCTGTTCATGGGAGGTTTGTGTGTGGCTGCCAGTGAGTTTTATAGGAGCCGACACAATGTCATTCTCAGTGCTGGAATCTTCTTTGTCTCTGCTGGTAAGAGAGATTAAACCTATTGCATCAACCCTAAAATTGCTCAGCCCTTTTATATTTCAGCGTTATTGCAGAGTGTTTTTAAACCACTGTCAAGTGGATTTTTTAATGCCTGATTGATGGTTTATAATACAGCATGTTGAGAACAAACTAATTCCCACACAGGTTACGATGTCGCCCTCTCTGCACGCTGCAGATCCGTGTTGACTTCCCAGATTAACTGTGATTATTGACAGAGGAAATAAATGGGCCAGCTAGAGCAGTGTAAACAAACAGCAGGCCAACATATTGACCCACTGCTGTAGTTCTGGCCCGAAAAAGGGTAACAGACGGGAATCCTCAAACAGAATTCCGTGCCGGTCAAATATTTATAGAAAGACCCCATTAGGCGCTTATGAGTACACTGAATCATGATGAATCAATCCTCATGATCGTGGTCATGCACTGCCAGTGACTGATCGTGTACACACGGTACTCAACAATGTGCTCATCCCATTGGTAATGATCGAAATATTCAATACCAAACTGGTAATTATTTACCCTTCAATATCACAGAGATGATAAAAAGCTAATTAAAATGTTTCAATTGTTCTTTTTATCTTTTGTAACGCATGGTTGATAAGTGATGCATTCTTGTGTAATGATACGGAATGATGCGTTGCAGCTGCGTGCCGAGCGCTGGCTCTTTCTTTCTCTTCCGTTTACTGTTTCCCCTCTCTCTATATACTCCACACAGGTCTAAGTAACATCATAGGAATCATCGTGTACATATCTGCCAATTCGGGTGACCCGGGCCAAAGCGATTCGAAGAAGAGCTACTCGTACGGCTGGTCTTTCTATTTCGGCGCTCTGTCCTTCATCATGGCCGAGATGGTGGGCGTGCTCGCCGTTCACATGTTCATCGAAAAGCACCGGAAGCAGCGTGCCAAGTCTCGCACCGAGCTGATCAAGAAGTCGGCCTTCAGCCGCATCCCCAGCTATCGTTACCGCTTCCGTCGACGTTCCAGCTGTCGCTCCAGTGAGCCGGCCTCCCGTGACGCATCGCCAATGGGCAAGAGTGGCTACACGGGCCCTGCGGCCGCAGACATCTCCATGTACACCCTGTCCAGGGATCCTTCCAAGGCTGCGATGGGTGCCTTGCTCAACTCCGAGAGGGAGTTTTTGCAGGCTCACAACTCCAATGCGAAGGACTTCAAAGATGCGGCAAACAGGAGGACCACTCCGGTCTGAAATAGATGAAGACATGGGGTAACTACGCATAAGCACAGAGGAATCGCCGCGGCCGAGACGTTAAAACCACAGACTCGAGCCGGACCCGGTAGAAGGAATTCATTGAAGGCCCGCAGGGCGTTAACCTTCTTTCTATTACAGTATATATAAATATAGATGGTAATTGTTAGATCATTGGTGCTTCCTTTTAATCCTCATTTCTCAGTCAACGTTTCTGTCCGTTCACACACAAACTCTTTATCACACACCTCCCTCCCCCAAGGGCTACTCAAGTAGAATGCTAGTCCTCTCTTCAATGTCATTTGTTCAAGTACTGCTTTTGAAATTCCTAAAATGGAAAGTAGCCCAGTGAATCTGTGAAGTCCTATAAGGGGGAGGATCGTCATGATTTTGACATACTATATGTACCGAAAGGCTGTCCCACTATTCGCCTTACGCACAGCTCAGTAGCCCATAGCTGGTGAGCGCCTCTTTACACTCACAAGATTGTACACATTGTTGGTTTCTCTCATGGGTTGGACATTGAGCCCTCCTCACCTAGTGCCACTTTTACCCAATTCACAAGCCATGCTCGACCATGGGCCCATCACATCCGTTCATCCCACCTGCAAGGGGGGGATGCTGCCTCAGCCTCCACTGTTCTTTATACTCTCTACCTATACGAGCTATTTCACTGGGCTCTGCATGCTATTTACACCAGGTCATTTTTTAAGTTCAGATCCATTATTCCCATTCCAGACATCTCCTGCATTAACTTTTATAACAGGGTTTAAATGCTTGTTATTAAATATAATCTTTTAGCCCACCAAAGGTTTTGGTATTACATTTGTTTTATTAAGAATTAAAAATGTAGTTTACTGTGATTTACAATGAAGTTCATTTGAGGCCCTTATAATTCAAAGGCTTATTAATATGAATATTGTTGTCATTATTACTGTAGATTTTTCATCTATCAGCAGCATATAGCAGGTGGCTGCCAAATGTAGATTTCCTAATTGTGTATAGTCAAACTATTTTTAGAAAATATTGAAAGTGTTCATACAATTGCCAAAAGCTGGGCATCAAGGGTTTATAAAAACAGACGATCATTGTGAAAACAAAGATGACTGCCATGTGCTTCTGTTCTTTATTAAAGATACAGAACTGTGATAGGACCATTCATAAAGACATGGCTCTTTATGGGCTGATGGGACTGTAGGATCTCAGTCTCAACACAAAAAATATTGTAAGTTATGCTAATGAATATCATATAAAAACTATATTTCATATATTTCTTTCTATATTAATGTTATACATCAACAACAACTACACAGAAAGGAAAAATAAATTAAATATAAATAAATATGACGCTTTAGTTGCTTAGTTAACATTATCAATTGATACAGTATATATTATATACTCCAAGGGCTTTTGGTTTTCAAATAACAATCATACAAGGGCTTCAAAGAAGTTTAGCCAACATAGAAAACAGCAGATTGCCCTTAAAATATTTAAATTGCGAAAAACTAGCCATATTTATGTATGTGAAACACATCCAATGTAATGTTTTAATGTATACAGTAAGTTCTTCTTCTCATCACCCTCAATTATTAATCCCTATATGTTAGAAATAGGTGTAGACTCAAACATGGAGTTTCACTTACATCTACAGCAACGTAGTTTTTCAGAAATTCACCTCATTTCAGAATCTCCAATAACGGACATGCATGTACTTTAGCCTCCAAAACTCATCCAAGCCAGTCTCTCATCTCCAGTTTGATTTATTCAGCTTACAAAAGTCGAGATATTGATCAGCCGCCACGCTGGGAATATTACTGTAAAGGTTGCCTTTTATTTGGATCCACTTTATGTTGTGAAGTTGTGCAGTTCTGGGTCTGAGTGTGAAAAGCTCTGCCCTACAACCCGCTCTCAGAGCACCTAGTGCCTGTCTCTTCTGCCTCCTCCAAGCGCACATCTTCAGGTCACTCTGTCTTTCGCTCGCTTGCTCTTTCATCTCCATCACAGCCTTGCATCAGTCCCACTTAAACATGACTGTTATTAGTCAATCACATCCATAGAGTCTCATAGGCCCTGTCGCTCACCACTTAGGCCTGCAACATTGTGTACGTGACCTCTCAACAAAAACAGCAGTTTCAGCTTGATACATGCTGTAGAAAAAAGCACACCTTTTAAATACAGTAGTTTACATCTATGAAGATAATAGTTAGAAAGATATTTAAAAATTTAGAAAAATAAAGTCAGTTTTAAGAATGCCAACGCTGCACGTCTTTGTCTGTACTTTTTCTCAGAGTGTTTGCAAAGGAGCCGCCATATTAAGAGGAATGCAAGAGTTGTGTAAAAAAGCCAGTGGTGAATCACTGCGAAAAATCAAGATTTTGAAATGTCCACAATTTGTTTAAAGGGACACCCCACTTTTATGAAAATGGGCTCATTTTCCAGCTCCCTCAAATTAAACACTTTTTTTACCGTTTTGGAATC
Organism: Paramisgurnus dabryanus; assembly: GCF_030506205.2. Lineage (NCBI taxonomy): Eukaryota > Metazoa > Chordata > Actinopteri > Cypriniformes > Cobitidae > Paramisgurnus > Paramisgurnus dabryanus. Next base: position 30,976,444 of record NC_133339.1, read on the forward strand.
CATTCAGCCGATCTCCGGTTCTGGCGATACAACTTTTAGCATAGCTTAGCATAATCCATTGAATTTGGGGTGCATTTCCTGAACAACGACGCAACTCGCTGCTGAACCAACATAGTACGATGCATAGTAGGAGAAACGAACTACCTTGTCACGACTGTTTCACGAAAGCATAGTAACTTTGTGGCACATTCGTCGTTTGAACCATGTTGGTTTAACAAAATAGTTGATGATGTCACGTGGGAGGTGAAGTACTAATTAATCTGTGCGAATCGATTTAATGTCAGATTATTGCTGGAAATAACATATATTGCATCGGAAGACTGATTTTGTTGTCGTGATTTAGTTATCTGTTGTTTATTTTCAAGATATATTTAATTTATGGCAAGTTCCCTCTTACGTCACTACTCCCAGGGATTCCCCAGGGTCTTAAAGCTTGTATGACTGTGCACATGCACAGTCTTCAAATGCAGCGCTTTAATTCTGTTTACAAACCTTAAGACATCAAATAAAATTTTAATATATTTAGAATGATGGATTTACATTGTACTTCATGTTTTTTGCTTATTTTGTTCAAAAGCATGATCAATGTAAGTCTACATATGATAATACATATGATGCAGCTTGCAAATGTTCGTTTAAACGATGGTTTCGGGAAACACCAAATCGTTGAACTTTGTCAGTAACGACGAAACTTGTGCAGTTCCCAAAAATTGTCCCCTTATTAACTTTCAATAGAAAAAATATCAAAACTCTTTGGTGATTTATTTTTGCGCAATGCTAATGGTCTAATCAGATTCAATGGATTATGCTAAACTATGCTAAAAGTAGTACCGCCAGACCCGGAGTTCGGCTGAATGGATTCCAACACTGTAAAAATCAAATGTTTAACTCTATGGGAGATGGAAAATGAGCTTTTTTTCAAAAAAAAAAAGTGGAGTGCCTCTTTGATGGAGGTGTATGAAGTCAACATGAAGTAAAATCACTCTATTTACTTTCCTTATCCCTTTATTTTGAATGATTCGTCTGTGCACATTTTTATAATATCATTAATAGGGTTTGTTTCTGTAACTTTCATTTGAAGATAGCACCAAACTCTTATATTTTTTTACCACCTATCATATAATGATCACATATCAAATCCCACTTAAATTGCAATGTAAATAATGGATAATGTCCATTATTACCGAAGTAAAAGGGCTGAATGTTGTTTCATGTTGACTGCCGAATGATGGGACACCTTCTAAATGTGTTTGCAAAACACCTACATGTACATAAAATTTTCAACTATTAGGCCAAACTCTACCTCCATCGAGAGCAATGACAGGTTTATGTGCCGACATTCACACTAAATGCCCAATCTTCACAGAGCGGGAGATTTATCCTCCGCTCTGCCATTTCTGCAAAAACATTTGAAGCAATTTCTCAGAAAAGCTATTCATCATTGCACGCCGAGCTAAAAAGCTTCAAGAGTTGGGAAGCATTTAGGTGACTCTGTTTCGCATACACACAAGGCCACAGGTAAGACATCCATCTCGCTCGAGATCTGTAAGGGCTTCTGACAAGAGGAATGAGTGAGAGCAATCTGGGCAGTTCATCAAGCCCACCCAGAAGGGCAGGGAATTTAGTATGCCAGAGAGAGCACAGCTTACCAGCAGCTTGTGCTATAAAATCAATAGGAGCCCTGTCCGTGGCGTTTGAGCTCCAGGCTGCTCCTTTTCATCTTCAATAGGGAAAAGATGCTTCTTTTGAGTCTGTGTGGGTGATAGCTTTAGACATTGGACTGGAGCCTCTGAGGCTTGACGCTGGGGCTCGCAGGACCTCCAGACAGGCGAGGCGTCTGAAGAGCAACACATCTATGTTGACAATCATCATCTCATGGATTTCACATGTGGATTCTCGAGTGTGTGATTGGCTGAATGTGAATAAGCTTTTGTCAAGAAAATTACCTGAGGTGAGTCTCTCCAGAGGCTGTGTTTTAGTTTTGGCAGAAAACAGACAGAGGAGGGGTGAAGGTTTTTTGGCCTTGCTAGACAGCCTTGAGTTTGGTCTCTTTCTGGGGTGAGTGAGTTCAACCACGCACACAAAGTTTCTTTTAAAGATTAGGGGGTATCTAAAAGAAAACAGGACGGTTGATCGTGCAAAGATTCCTATCAGTAGCATTCCTATTCCTCATGCATACCATCTTGCTCCAACCCAGCACGAGCCAGATAACTATCACAGAAAGGTCATGTTTTATAACTATTGCTGCCGTTTGGCTTCCTCCTCACCTGCTTACCCCATTTGAGCCCTTCAACCTGACACCATCTATGGTTTGTGCTGGTTTGGAAAAATAATTTAAATTTGCATTATCGGGATAAAACGGTTGTTTCGCTTCCTGGGCATGTCTGTTAAGCACCACCGGCAAGACTGATGGGTGAAAATTAAAACAAGAGGATTTATGAAAACCAATTCTGTGCCGAAAAGGATGAAGGGAATTTTGGATGTTTGCTTTCTAAACATGCTTGATTCACTGAGTAAGTTATCTCCAAGAGCAAGTGAAGGCTGAAGATTGGCTTCTTTCTGCCTGAGTCTGGAGATAGTCCGCCATCCTCACCATAACAATGTTTTAATCTCTGCCTGTCAATTTCACTTCCACTATCATAACTCTCACAAGCACAGCTCAGAGAAATGCGCTAAAGGCTAGAGAAGTTTTTTATAATGTAAAATATTATTACAATTACTAAAAAAAGTTATAAATATCACAATTATACAGTGTGTGTTTATGTATCACAAATGACCATAGTTGGTGCCATACCAGCTAAAACCAGTCTGAGAGACCAGCTGCCAACCAGCTTAGTTTTTTTTGCAGGTAATTCATCTCTTCAGGTACCAAATATATAATTTTGACCAATCAATGATATATTATAAATCAATGGTCCCCAACATGGTGCCCGCACAGAGTCTGTGACGTGCCCACCAAAGCACATTCTATTAATAGTCTCAATTGTAATATTTATTTATTACATATTTTTTATATTAGCTCGGCTTATTTTATAAACAATATTAAAACATATCAACAAGTAAAACTAAAATAAAATCAACAAGTAAAACAAAAACGTTTTGAGTAGACTATATCCAAAAAGCATAGACCTCCAGATTGTTTTATTCATTGTGGTAGCCCTTGCTCACAAAAAGTTTAGAGATCCCTGATATAAACAATATATGAACAGCTCAAAGGCAAAACCCTCTAATCTGACAAGTTTTCTTGTAAATGAGCATTTAATTTATTAGACCAACACATCCTCATCCCATTGCGTCAATATTTGACGCCACTTGACCATGCGTCAATATGTTACGCGGAGGGTATACCCTTCGCGTCATTTTTTGACGAACTGGGGACTTCAATACTATTAGGTACGCGAAATTAAACAGTTGTCGCCTGACATTGGGGTTAGGGATAGGTTTGGGTAGGGATGTCATTATGTAAATCTAACCCTAAACCGACGCGAAAATGGTAAGAAAATGGTACGAAAATAGGAAAGAGAATGCAACGGACTCAATAGTATTGAAGTCCCCAGTTCGTCAAAAAATGACGCGAAGGGTATACCCTCCGCGTAACATATTGACGCATGGTCAAGTGGCGTCAAATACTGATTAGACTTATCTTATTTTAAGGTTAGGTATTTTACTTTAATGACAATAAAAAGGTTATAAGTCATTTATAGTAATGCCTTATTTCCACAAATGTCACTTTAGTCATTTAATTGGTATTTACCAAATTTGACTGTCTTTCGCCGCAAAACCCTCTAAGTAAAACCTCCTTTCTGAATAAATGTAAAACTGGCTTAAAAAATCAATCAATATCCTAATATTTCCATAAACCTTCTCTTACAAGATAAAACTCATGCACCGTGACGTACACACACACACAAGGCCATTCATCTAATTCTTTTTCCGTGCACTTAGTGGACTTTGCTGAAAAACCAACATGGCATAAACGGATTAGTGAGGCCGGGATTAAACGGATTTGAAGCAAAAGTATTTGATGAACATATATTACATGCCGAGCACATTTAGTCAATATCATTATCTTATTATAGACGGAGGTGGCGTTTAGCAGCTTTTGCATCTTATGTTTAATTGTTTTTCATAAAGTTATAATAGCCACACTAAACCAATCTTACAGAAATTCAAATACATCCCACGTAAGCAATCATAACATTTATGTCTCTGAACATAGTTCTGCTATTTTTAAAAGTCATTATTATACAACAAATTAGAGCACGGTTTTATCGCAGACCAGAGACAATGCAGGCCCCATCCAGCCTGGCAAGATTCTAATCTGAGCTGCTTTGTCAACATTTTTAAATTACCCTCTTCTACCGATAAAACATGCCTTATCTCCCCACCCCGCCCATTATATTAACGTGAAGGGATTGAGCCTCAGCCATGGCGCAAATCCACCCAGACTATTTCACACACAAGGCCTGACAGGAGCAGGGGGATCAGATTTACCATGACCTTCTCAATCACATCTTCAACCTCCTCCTGTAGGACAGACGGTGCAGACAGACGGAAGCCAACAAACTCTTTCATTCTGGCAGCAGTTAATCTATGAAGAAAAGCCGCCTACTGTGATGTTGTCTTAACAGGAATTGGGAAGCTTAGGAATGATTTTTTGTGAGGAGCAAATCCATTCTTTCAGATTGATCTGGTAGAGCTTTGACTTTAGTGTGACTCTTGATTTTTATTTGACTAGCTTTGGGTCGGTGAGCCGAAATACCTTCGCTTTTTGTCGAGCAACACTTCAGTTCCACATGTTTGATTTTCTCATTTCTAGACTTTTATTTATTTATTCCTTTTCTTCACGACAGCAATGCGGGAAATGGCTGAACACGAATTCATTTAAATAGGCTTCCTCTAGTACGAAGGAAACATTCAGAGCAGCTATTCATAACTACCAGAATAATTTTATTCACACTCGGCTTAAATTGCTACAGAGGGAGATAAGGAGCTGAGGAAATGGCAGAGTCAATTGGTGTAAACAGATAATGACTGAGCCACTGGCTCGAGAGCCGCTTAAAGTAGACGTAGGAGCGATGTCGTGCAGGCAGTGACAGCACACTTTACAGGGATAATAATAAAAAAACAGACGAGATGCAGTTCTCCGGTTATCACCCACGTCTTGGTGTCGTCAAATTTATCGTGCAAAGGGGCGAGAACTCGTTCGTGTTGAAAGACTAATGTCAAAGCGCTTTCACTCCTTTCACAAACATCCGCCAAGAAACAAAGACATGCATATAAGAAACACAATTACACAGCATTCAAGGAAAACAAAACTAATTGCAGAGTGCCGAGCGATGCATTGAGAAAAGTACATACATATTTATAAATGGTGACGTAGGAACAAAACACCAAATTACAGAACATCTCACAGGGTGGTCAATTTAGAAGGCATGATGATCCTTATGAATGACTCATTTAACCAATTAGTATAGACTTAATTCCATTCTTTCTAACTAGTGCACACTGTTACATTCAGATCAAATTATTTACTGCAGTTTGTGGGCATGCTAATCATCAGATTTCAATTTCCTAATTGTCTCATTAGAAATGCAAAACATTTAAAGTGATTGAATCGGAAAGTACTCTGTCCCCAGTCATTTATTATGATTTTGACAACAAAGAATCGACTAAGCAGGCCCTAATGCATTCAGGAACATCCAAAAAATTTTATGAATGCTTTGACTTCCATGAGAAGTGCTCTCTGTGGTTCGTAGCACAAGCGCCTCGATGGTTAGCAGCAGTTAATTTAGAGTCTAAGTGTTTAATCAGGGTGAAATTGTTCTTCCTTGTAATGGTTCCTGCTAGAGATAAAAGTGATTGAGCATAAAGACCTCCTTAAGTATGTCTTCGTGGTTAAAGCCGGTATTAAAAGATTGGTGTGACTTACCAGACGGGACAAACCGAACTAATTTTGTTACTTCTGTACATCTGCTGTATTTAGTTATCCTTGTTTTATTACAGTTTGATCTTAGTAGGTTTTGCATTTCAAAAAAGGCCCCCTATAACGCTAGATCTCTATAAGGTTTTGATTCCATAAAAGGAAAAATACAAGTAACACTTTGCAATACGGTTCCATTTCTTAACATTAGTTTATGTAGTATAAGTAAGGGATAATGTATAGGCACAAATTTCTATAAATAGTTTTTCATGTCCATGGCACGACCTTCTTTTTCGTGTCATTTCAATAGTTTTCTCATTGTTTTTTTCCTGTTTTCTTTCCATTGTCGCTTGGGGTTAGGGTTAGAATCGCTTTCTGTTACATTTTTAGACATCCTAACCCCAACTCTAACCCCACCCCTAGGCGAGAATAGTTTTAAAAGCAGAAGAAAAACCAATTCATCCTAAACCAAACCTCAAATCTAACCCCAAACCCAAGCGGCAATGATTTAAAATTGAGAAAACAATACAAAAAAATGACACGAAACAGTGCCACTGATAAGAAAAACTATTTATAGAAATTTGTGCTCAGTGGCAAGAAAAAAGACATTTGTGTGTGAGGCACGAAAAAAGCTGAATTTCATGTTGTGGACACAAATAAATTAATCAAAATTTTCATGACTAGAACATGACTTTCTGTGAGATCATGTGGCAGAATCATTTATAGATATTATGTAATTTTATTTGTTATTTCATTTTTTTTAATATACAGGTCAAATGATTTGCAGCACCTGGGTTACACTGTGTTATAGTTTTGAGCGGTTGTTATCTGGGAACAACAAACCTGAGTGAACAAACATGAATTAACAATAAGCAATACGTATATACTGCATCTTTGTTAATGCTTTTTAATAAAACTATTAATGAATCTGCAGATACTACTAATGTTTGCAGATACAACTTTTGATTATACTTAAAAAATTTAGTCAGCAACAAATTTAACTTAATAAATTACTTAAAGGGATAGTTCACCCAAAAATGAAAATTCTGTCATCATTTACTCACTCTCATGTTGTTACAAACCCGCATAAATGTCTTTGTTCTGATGAACACAACGGAAGACATTTTGAGAAATGTTTGTAATTGAACCATTCGTGGACCCCATTCACTTCCATAGTAGGAAAAAATAATACTATGGAAGGAAATGGGGTCCACAAACGGTTTGGTTGCAAACATTTCTGAAAATATCTTCCTTTGTGTTCATCAGAACAAAGAAATGTATGTGGGTTTGTAACAACATGAGAGTGAGTAAATTATGACAGAATTTTCATTTTTGGGTGAACTATCCCTTTAATAAACTTAAATAAATAATGAATTAATAAATACTGTTAAAGTGTTGTTTATGTTAACTGATGTAATTGTCATGATAATCATTTATTTACTTATGTAGTTAATAAATTAAACCTTATTATAAAATGTTATTGAATATATAAGAAATGTGTACACGGTCAGTATACAAAAAGTACAGAAGTTGTCACTGGTACAGTATAAAAAAGGTCCTAATATGTACTCTTTGGGTGTACTATTTGAAAGTGTACCAGCCCAGTGATAGCTTTGTGTCTTTTTCTAAGAGTGTATAAATAGATTGTTTTATTATTATTACATTTAAGCATTTTTAAAATTAAAATAAATATTTGCTCTTGAATATACTCATGTCATTTGATAAAATGTCAGTATAGGTTGACCGTTACCTCTGAAACTGCTATGCTAAATAATTAATTCTACAGACATAATCTAAAATTCAATAAGATGAGCAGATCCCTTAGGTGCAAAAACTGCATGACCCCAAAACTTTATAGTATTTCCAAGTCATTGAGAACTAACAAAGTTGACAGAGCATCTGGATGAGGGAAATAAGGTGGAGTTTGCATCAGTCTCCACCCAGTAGTCTCAAGCAAGCTGTTGCCATACCGTAACAGATGACAGAGACACCTGGGCTTGTTACCCTGCTGCGTGCACGAGGTTTAAATACCTCATACTGTAGGTTAGGTGTGTGTGTGGGGGGGGGGGGGTGATTGACAGCATAGATGTGTGAGGACATATGTGTATATGTGAGTTTTACACAGAGGGCTAATTCTCTTCCAATCTGTGATCTTTATACACAGACACACACAATCATTCATCCTGCTCCCTGCTGTACTCACTGATCCCATTTAACAAGGTTTATTGGGCTGTATAAACAAGTGAAGGTCTCTCTCTCTCTCAAAAAGAAAACCCAAATACCATAACATCTGGCTGGCTCTCTCCCACACGCCAGGGGACAGCCCATTCACTTTGATATCCCAATTAACATCTTCTCTGGTCCTTTAAAGTTTCTTCAACCAAGTGAAATACTGTCAAACTGTTCACTTTTGAACAGCACATTAAACTAATGACAGAGAAAGTCAGAGCCGTTGCAAACAACTGTTACACCTGAGATTCAAACCCGCTGTGAGAGGCCACCCAAAGACCCACCACCGAAATAAGATCCCCAAAGACAAATATGAGCAAATATTTTTGGAAGCCAATTATTGCAAGTTACAACTGTGTTTTTGTCGAAAAAGCCACATGAAACAGTTCGTGGAGCATCTTTTTTTTTACATAAATACTAATGAAGATAAACAGACCAAGACTAAGGCATCATATGTTTGCCACACAGACTAAATCAATTATTTAACAGCCTGTGTCATGGTGCGTTAGATGCAGTAATTTGTTTTTCTAGTTAAAATTCATTGACCTTCCGAGACGGTGGCCTTGTCCAAGGCTGTTAGCAATGTCTCAAAGTCTCAAGAGCACGATGACAAGACTCCAAATACGAAACAAATGAACGTGTGCAGTAGGAACTATTTACATAACTTTAACCACAACAACAGCAGCGTTTCTTATACAACTACAAGATTATTTCCAGCGTGCAAAGGAGGTTTGGGAGGCTAAAATTGCATTTCTTTAGGATCTGACCATGGTAAGCAAAACATGAATGATTATTGTTGTAGTTGTTTCTCAAGGTTATATAAAGATACATACAGTATCATTAAAAGTACACAACTTAAAATTTATATTTTTTATCAATCCTGTCACTTCCTGTTATCTTGGCCCACGCATGTAATCCTGAATAGAATGCAGTGGGGCCGTGTCCCTCCATCACTATCCTCCAAATATTCCCGATTGTCTCTCACACAGCCCCGGTCCCTGTGAGGAAAGTGACACTGACACACATGAATCACTGTATGGGTTAATGTCAGCTGCCAACACACATAGCACACTGTAATGAATCAGAGTTATATTTCATCCCACTCAGCTCAGAAGCTTGAAGGCATCTCCACTGACTGGGCTGCATATGAATATATATGAGACCCCTCATGGCTCTTCTTGTCAAGTTTGTCATAGACATATTTATCAAGGTGTGAAAAAGTACAGGAATACACATATCATATCTGAAAGTTATCCCGCACCCCCACATTTCAGACTATGTAAGCCAGTGTGACAAATGCTCTGTTTTCATTTGATTCAGCAATTTCTTTATTCTTGTGTCTTGATGAATGATTCCACTTTTCTCTAAACTACATTGTTCGTAAAGTACACTCTAAGAAAGATGTGTTCATTTTTTACACATTGTTTTGTGTTATCCTATTTAACACGTTATGGCTCAGTAGCTAAATCCAGGACTAGCCCTTAGTTATGTTGGGACATTTTTTAACACACATACTTTAAAAAACAATACTGGTGTGCTTGTTGAGACAAAAGAATGGCACGGATATATTTTAGGATATCTAGGTAAAAGGTGCTTTTACATTAAGGCAGCACATGGAGGGGCACGGCCCCACTGCGTCCTATTCAGGATTACATGTGTGTGCCAGGATAACAGGAAGTGACAGCATTGTTAAAAATATGAATTTTTTTATTGTGTACTTTTGATGATACTGTATGTAACTTTATATAACCTTGAGAAACAACTATAACAATAATCATTCATGTTTTTGGAACAATGCAAAATGTGTTGTTCCAATAATATCACAGACTGCTGGGTTATTGTCAATCAACCATGTTGAAACAACCCAGCATTTGGGTCATTTTAACCCAGCAGTGTGTTCTGTCCAATAGTGACCAAGCCCTGGGTTAAAAACATCCCAGTATTTTTTAGGACAACACATATTCGGGGGGTTTCCCGGACAGGGATTAGACAAGTCTTAGACCAAAATAAATGTAAGAGTTGTCCAAACTCAAAACAACTTACACTTTCATATCTTAAAACACATCAGTGCCCTTTGTTTTGCATCAAAATGCACACAAGTAATCTATATAAAAAATATTTAACCCTGGGCTGGGTAACTAAAGGACAGAACACATTTCTGGGTTAAAGCAGCAGTTGGGTTAAAATAACCCATTATTTGGGTCACTTTAACCCAGAAATGTGTTCTGTCCTATAGTTACCCAGACCGGGATTAAAAACAACCCAATATTTTTCAAGTGTAAGACATGTTCGTTAAGACTTGTTATATTTCCTAATTAAACTAAGGCCTAGTCCTGGTTTAAGATAATCCCTGTGTGGGAAACCACCTCTAAATGTGTTGTCCTTAACTAGACACAAAATGTGTTGTTTTAACACAACCGTTTTAGGTGTAGTAAAAATAAGAGTAAAAATAACCATTGAGTTATTTTATGTCTGTTTTTTATTAAAAATGTTAAGTTATAGATCTATTTTACTTTTGTACTTTTTCATCTTTTAAAATACAAATGCTAAAAAATAATTTTAATAATAATTTTAAAATACAAATATAAAAATTTCCTTATATCTATACGTACCCTATAGGTATAGATATGTACATATTAATATGTACCTCAGAAGTACTATGAAATCTTTAGGTGCAAAGGTATACTGTTTGAAAGGCTACTGACATCCCAGAAATCATTATTTGATCGTTTGTTTGTTTTTTGACAGTGTACTCTACGCACATTGTGCTGTTCTGCACAGATGAATTTGACGATTGTTTCATAAACTTGCTCAATAAAGAAGTTTTGAAATCTAGCAGTTATAAGACAGAAACCCACAGGCAAAAGGAGATGAAAGAAAACTGTGCTCGCTCCAGAGGTAAGAAAGAGCTTCTGGAATTCTATGGCAGGCCAAGGGGAATGTTTACCGATGGGCAAAGCTGCCTTCCAGCTGCCAGCTGTCACTACAAAGTGGGGAACCAAGAGGCATCCAATGACCCAAAAAACTCCCTCCATGGGCACACCCTCCTCCATCATGCCACACAAAAACTTAACCTCTAATAAAATGGGTATTACTTTTAGGAAACGCTTAGAGGCAACATGAGCAATCATCTGTGCTCTGCATCTAAGCATGTCAAAGATCCTGCAGTAGGTTCATGGGCCACAGTGCACCTTCTATGTTTCGTATGTTCATTGCCATGCATTTGCATGTTTGCATCAGTATTCTCATCGACATGGGAGCAGAGCCTTGTGAGGCAGTTGAGTGGGAGGCAGCCTCTGTACACAATGGCTGATGATTTTGCTCTGTTCCCTCCTCCGCTGAAGTGCCAGAGCATCCTTCCTCCCCAAAGTGCACCTCTCCAAACACGCAATGATAGCGCTGATTTTAATTACCTCTCATGACTGCTGAGGTTGTGGCGGTCTGACGCACAGCAGGGAGGATCTTTTTCGATTTATCTCTGGAAACACCTGCACTTCTTTAGCCCTCTCTCTCTCTTCTAGAAAGATGTGTTTGGTCATCTTCTCTATAGGCAATACTTAATGTATGAGTGGGAATAAAGCAAAAACAGTTCAACCGAATCTAACACTGGGAAAGGTATGTATACTATACATAAAAGCATAATTGCAGTCATCTGCCACAGTTACATAAGAAGAAGTGTCTACCTTCTTTCTTCTTTTACTTTTCCGTTCTTGCTCTTTTTTACATGGATGCCCTTTATAAGAGCCTCTGGGGGATGTGTTTGGGACCTTTAATCTCACCAAAACCCACTGCTGTTTTCAAAGCAAGACATTCACAAAAAAACAATCACCAGAAATATTGTTGTGATGGTGTGGCTTAGATGAAGTGGAGTTCATTTTTTAAGAAAAAAGCTGATAACGAACATAGTGATGGCGATCCTAAAGGAGATTGCGTTTTTATATTTCAGAAGACTTTACTCACGGAGTTACCACATTGGGCAATGTCTTGAAGTAAATAAAATGTTTTTAAAAATTGCATTGTCATTCTTGGGATGAAGTGGGATGATTTAGCTCATTTCCAACTACAATGTTTACAAAACCTAAGACTTCTTTGTTCTGATTTAAGTCATGTTTGTCCTAAATCAGCTCTATGCCCGACATGACCTGAGCTTAATCAAATTGATGTATAGTGATAATATGTGTGAAAATCTCTTATGGGAAACTAAGGATTAGAAAGACAGCTATGGGCTGCTGAGGAGAAGATAGTAGATGGCAGACAGGTAGGTGACCATCAGTCATTCCTTCCTTCTGAGAAAATTAATGTTTGATGTGACAGCAGAGAGCCAAATGTTCTTATGTGCTCATCAGCACAGGAGTGGGAACTCCACCACTAAAAGTTCACAACCTCACATGACCATGTAGTCTGATTAAACCCAGAGAGAGCGAAGAGAATTTTAATATGGACCTGCTCAGGTAGATTATATATTCATGCGCTCTACCACAGGTCAATGACTGCCCCAAGCTGATGTTAAAAAAAAATTGAAGGATAGAAAAATAAGAGATGGCATAAGTCACCAGAATCAAAAGGAGTAGTTAGTGTTATAGTGAAAGATCAGTTAATAATAATAATTCGTTACATTTATATAGCACTTTTTCTGCAGACCTCAAAGCGCTTTACATATGAATGGGGGAATCTCCTCGACCACCACCAATGTGTAGCATCCACCTGGATGATGCGACGGCAGCCATATTGCGCCAGAACGCCCACCACACACCAGCTCATTAGTGGAGAGGAGACTGAGTGATATAGCCAATTAGTATATGAGGGGATGTTTAGTAGGCCAATGGGCAAGTTTTGGCCAAGATGCCGGGGCACACCCCTACTTTTTTTTTAACGTCATCCTTAGCTTGAGCAATTAGCATGTAAGCATTTAGAGGATTATTTCATCCAGAGACTTGAGAAAAACAATGACGCAACTTCATCATAAGGAGGAAATAATACAAGTGCTAATATAGACGGTTTCACCTAAGCATCACCACGGTTACGCACCTGGCCCAAAGTTAAGTTTAACATTAGCTCAGTGTAATAGTTGATAGCTTAAGTTATGATTTAAGTAAGAAATAACTGACAACGGGCCGTTATATTATTAGAAAATGATGCACACACCCAAAGCATGATGCTACCACCCCTATGCTTCACAGTAGGGATGGTGTTCTTGGGATGGTACTCAACATTCTTCTTCCTCCAAACACCTTTAGTGGAATTATGACCAGAAAAGTTATTTTTTGGTCTCTACTGACCACATGAATTTCTCCAATGTCTCCTTTGGATCATCCAAATGGTCATTGGCAAACTTAAGACGGGCCTGGACATGTGCTGGTTTAAGCAGGGGAACCTTCCGTGATATGCATTATTTCAAACCATGACGTCTTAGTGTATTACCAACAGTAACCTTGGAAACGGTGGTCCCAGCTCTTTTCAGTTCATGGACCAGCTCCTCCCGTGTAGTTCTGGGCTGATTTCTCACCTTTCTTAGGATCATTGAGACCCCACGAGATGAGAACTAGCATGGAGCCCCAGTTCGAGGGAGATTGACAGTCACGTTTAGCTTCTTCCATTTTCTAATGATTGCTCCAACAGTGGACCTTTTTTCACTAAGCTGCTTGGCAGTTTCCCCGCAGCATTTTCCAGCCTTGTGGAGGTGTACAATTTTGTCTGTAGTGTCTTTGGACAGCTCTTTGGTCTTGGCCATGTTAGTAGTTGGATTCTTACTGATTGTATGGGGTGGACAGGTGTATTTATGCAGGTAATGACCTCAAACAGGTGCATCTAATTTAGGATAATAAATGGAGGTGGACATTTTAAAGGCAAACTAACAGGTTTTTGAGGGTCAGAATTATAGCTGACAGACAGGTGTTCAAATACTTATTTGCAGCTGTATCATACAAATAAATAGTTTAAAAATCATACATTGTGATTTCTGGATTTTTTTTAGATTATGTCTCTCACAGTGGGCACCTACGATGACAATTTCAGACCCCTCTATGATTTCTAAGTGGGAGAACTTGCAAAATAGCAGGGTGTTCAAATACTTATTTTCCCCACTGTATGAAAATTAAAAAGTTTCAAACGTTGCTAGAGACCTAGGAAGTGTAATTGGAAGTATACAACAGAAGCTAATCCATAATGTTTCTTTCTATACCTTTAAATCTTCTCTAAATGCCTGATTGGATATGCAATCGTTTAAACAAAAGTTGCACCAGATTACCATTAAATGGACATTACAAAACTGATGTCATAAGTTCTTAAATATTATTCTCTTTGTTGGTTTTAGATTCAACATAACATAAAAAACAACTGGTACTCAAAAGCTTTTTATTATGATGCGCACATGCACAACCAGAATTTGTGAATATAGTCTGCCATCTTGTGGCTATAAATTGCAAATCATTCATTGTAAACGTTACATCTCTCTATATTGTTAAATTTGTGATAATGACAAAGAGACAGATAGATTGGTTAATACATGATAATTTCTGATTATTTCAAGGTGTTATTGTTGACACTTCCTTATATTTTACGAAATATCACGCCATTTCGTGTCTGGAAAATTTTTGGAATTTAAGAGGTTAAATGGTCGCACTCCATGACCTCCAGCAAATAGAACTTTGAACGCATGCGCACTTTTATCCCCTCCCAGTGACGGGTTTATTCTTTGCCCCTGCGTTTTGTTGCGGAAACCCCTCGAAATCTACTATACTATTGTCGTATGTAGGTAGTGCGTAATTTTTTAGACGTCGATTGTGGTCATCGAGGTTGAAGACGGAGCTACTGGATTACCACGGCAGTATTTTGATAACAAGATAAACATACTCCTTTTGTTTGAGATTTTTGTACTTATTTTGCTGTAGTCTTTTGTTTTTTTGTGAGCGTGTATGTGTGATGGAAGCCATTTTAGGTTGGTCACACTAGCTTCTAGCCACATTGTTTCAGGCCTTGCTTCAATCTACATCGGTTTGTTTTTAGTTGAGATTTGGACTACGCTGAAAGAAATACGTTTTGGAGGAACTTCGACACGGACAATGAGGCGAAATATTTGATGGGACTACACGTTTGATCACTCGGACTTTGTTTGAACTGTATTTCTCGATCGGAATTGGACTTCTTAAACAGCATACGGCTAAACGCCATATGCTCATGGGACATTGAAACGGCAGGAATTTCTCACGTGTCTGCTGGGAAATTTCGTGGACAATGAATCGCTTGCGTGACTAAAATTACGTGTTGCACTTGATCTCTTTGAACAGTTTATATTAAGATCGCAGTTGTTTAACCTACTTTATTGTTTAACGGGAGGCGAAATACACGACCTCTGTTTAGTGGTGACTCTTATTTAAGAATGCTAAAAATGATGAGCAAATATGGCTATTATTCTTAAACTATTGAATTGACTGATTTGATTAAATTTGCTCGCTGGGCTAAGTTAGCCCACGCGACTGTGCACATTGTAATAGTTGAGTTTGGTTTTGTGTGCTGGTATCTGACCACAAGGATTGTTTAAACATGTCTTGTGTCCATTACAAGTTTTCTTCTAAACTTAACTACGACACGGTCACCTTTGATGGCCTTCACATCACGCTCAGTGATCTGAAACGCCAAATCATGGGGCGAGAAAAACTGAAGGCCGCGGACTGCGACCTGCAAATCACCAACGCGCAAACAAAAGAAGGTAAGGGTGCAAATTACTCATTTACATTCAGATTGTTATGAAATACTTTACTTTTAAACTTATTTTACGTTTAAAGGTCGTCAATGTGTGTGGAAAATGAAATCTTGGGTTTAATTATGTATTCAATCAAAGCTAACGTTGGCTAGGAAAGCTAACGTTAATCATGCTAAATACTAAAGCCACGCCGTCGCCATTATACTTTGTTTTTACATTTTTTTTAAGTTTGTGCTAAAATGTTTTGTTTATAAAATGTGATAGTAATTATTTAAGTCATCGAATTGTTTAATAATCCTCAAACGTTTCAGACAGTATGTTATTGTCTGTTAGCATTGGACACTTGTTTCGAGAGGACTCCATTTTGTGTGTGTTGACACAACATAAGGGTTTACTAATAAGTTAAGTTACCCGTGAAAGTCAACTGATTAAAAACTGTGTAACATGTTGGTTGATCTCGTCTTTCCTGTTTTTGTTTATAGAATACACTGATGAAGGAGCACTCATACCCAAAAACTCATCTGTTATCATCAGACGTATCCCTATTGGAGGGGTCAAGTCGACAAGTAAAACATATGTCATGTAAGTGATCTGACATTTACACATCTTGAACTTCCTATTAACGTCTGTTTAACTAATGTGTTGCTTAGCAGCAGGTGTATTTTAAAACTAACCAAGGGTGTCCGTCCACCCTAAAATGAACACCTTTTCATACATTGAAAGCATAATGATGACTATGGGCTGTGACGTTTCCAAAAGCAACATAAATTTATTTAATGTGGTTTATGTGTAAGACTTAACATAACTCAAAGTTTATTCATTGGAGAATTTTTCCCTGTGCCATAGCTGTCATTTTGTATTCTTTTTTTTTTCTCACTGGATATACTAAGGTCTTTGTACAACCAGCAGCGTTCCATGTCTTTAATGGGATGGTTCACCCAAAAATCTGTCATTTGCTCACCTTCATGTTGTTTTAAACATGTATGAGTTTCTTCTGTTTTTGTCACAAAATAGTGTGACAAAATGATGGTAAGCCTGCAGTTGATGGTACCCATTGAATTCAGTTGTAGGAAAAACAAATAATTTGGATGTCAGTAAGTTTTGGGTGAGCTATCTGTTTAATGTCAAACATGCTTATAGTAGCAGCTTTATCAGATCTTCGTTGTTGTTTGGAAACAAGTCAGTAATGTTGGTTTGGAACAACATGTGGGTGACGTGGTGGCAGGATTGTCTTTATTTGTAAATACTTTTTTCTACTTTTGATAATTGGTGTAGTAATTATTTGTATGTTAGATGTGTTTATCTGATTTGATTAAGTGTTTTGTATTAATGTGTGAGTCTGTTAGTATATTGTGTAGTTTTAACTGGAAGTTAACCCCTCTTTTGTTTTTGCTTTGCAGCGATCGATCTGAACCATCAAGTGGATCTTCAAAAGCAGTATGTAAAAACACCCTAATTTCCTTGCCTCATTACACACATTTTCAGACTGCTCAGCAGTTGCTTTGTCTTAAAATCATTTAGGGAACTCTTCATGCTCCTCAATGTTGTCTTTGAAATCTGTTTGAAGATGACAAAATGTGTTGAGCTGAATGTGTATACTGTGATTCACTACATTTGTTGCATTGAATTTCATGTTTTTATGCAATTTCCTATGTGTACAGAAGTCTGTGCGCATGCTTATACACTGTTTCACATTGAAATGAAAAGTTTAAATCCTCCTTAAAAAAATGAATTCTGTTTTACAGTGTAGTGTAAGATCCTATTGATCTATATGGTAATTAATGAACATGGCTTATGTTCAGTTTGTTTGTCCTTAAAGTGACACTTCTGTAAAAAGCTGTCTGTTTTTTGTTTTTAAATAAAAATGCATTGTGTTATTTACTTAATTACACCTTGTATTACACAGCTTTAATGTCTGACTGCCCATGTTTACACATTTTCTAGGGTAGTTTAGAGTGGCATGGATGCACGAGTGTGCTTGAATGTATGTAAGAGAGAGAGAGTGTTTGTGTGTATATATATGAGTCTGTCATTATATATTTGTTTATGTTTAACAAGTCCAGTGAGTCTAGCCTTGTAGTAAATGTTCACATCAAGTAGTTGTTCTAAACATTTTGTTCTTGATGGGTTCAAGAAATTGACTGTTATTGCTTAAAATAACTAACTTCAGATTGCATGCATGTTTTGGATGATTTTTTTTTCATAGAAAATAAGTTAATTTTAATAGCAAGACTCTACTTGGATTCCCTGATATGGATAAAACCATGTACTAAATCAATTTAAGGCTCTTTCTTATCATTCTCAATTATTAAACTTTTAGTAGAATAGTTCACCCAAATATAAGAATTCTCTCATAATTAAAATGTTTTTACAAGAATCTTTGAGATTCAATGTTATCAATGAGCTTCCACTCTTTAAATTATCCTGATGATCTGTATCTTTTCAGGGGTATGCAGAGTATTGAATCTAAACGAAGCTCAGACATTAAATAAGCTTTCACACATACATACTGTTTTGCTTTTGAAGACATTAGCTTTGCCATGTTGTCTCCCACCTGAGAAGATAACATGATGGCATTTAAAAAAAAAATTGTGTTCCCCTGAGGAAGGGAAATCATTTGTATCAGAAATGGCATGAGGGTGAGTAAATGATGAGAGAATTTTCATGTTTGGGTGAACTACTAAACTGCTCTTTGAAGTTATAACCGTGCTTCTTAGCCTATTTAGGAATGTTACTTGCTAAAAAATACAGTTAGAGGAGCCATTTAATTGTTAGTTGTCTTCATTCTATGGTTGGTTTTAGCAGTAGGAACATAAACAAAAGCTTGTGTGGCTCAAACTCACAACAGATTTCTGCATAGAATCAATAACAACAGAGTCCCTCTTGAGTAGGTTATTTCTGATAACAGCTAAATTAATAACAATTAAATTGTCTTTGTTCAAATCATAGCTAAAGCGTATCGACCATTACGCCGGTTTAATGTTACTGTTTAAAATGAATGTATCCAATTTTAACTACAGATCCTTAAAATCTTGCCTTGCTGACAGATCCGCACAGCATTTATCCATGCTCACTGTTTTAATTTTATTTTCCATAAGGTATTTTTCCAGAGGGCAGTTTATTCACTAGCCAGACCGATAAACAAGCACAGTCCAGAAGTAAACGTAACCGTGACAATTTACGTCCATCTGATCAGTCTATACTGATTCTAAGCAGTGTGGCTGCAACATCACGCAAAGATTTTCACATACCAAAATCGTTGTAGAAATGTGCTTTACGCTCAGCTATTGAGTTAATCCATTAGCATGTATAAAATTTTGCAAGGAATGTGGTGTATCTGTTGCGGTTCACATTTTGTGATAGTAAAGCCATTTTTGTTTTACAATTCAATAGAGAAATTTGTACAATTGTAATTTATTTGTTTGGAATTTATTATGAGCGGAAAAGTGATCCAAGAGCTAAATCTTTTACTCTTTGGTTTAGTCTAAAGGCTGTAACTAACCAATTAACTGACATTAACAAACAAGCAGACTGTTTGGACACTCACACACATCATATTGCCCATTTCTGGTCCAAAAGGTTGCACTTAATTACACAGCAAATACTATGGCCAACTTGTATGTACAGTGGCAAAAAAAAAGTATGTGTAACTTTTGGAATTTTATCTTTTTTCTGAATAAATGTGCCATAAAATGTGATCTGATCTTCATCCTAGTTAAGGGTATTGAGACACGTAATGTCTGAACATTCTGATCTTTCATGTGTTTATTGAACACACTCATTCAACATTTAAAATAGCAGTTAGTGAACCCTTAGAATTAATAGCTGGTTGACCCCCATCGCCGGATGCAATAACCTCATTCAGGTGCTTTCTTTAGCAAAAGGTGGATTTTGATTTTCTGAAGCCATTCTGTTGTGGACGTTTTTTGGGTCGTTGTCCTGTTGTATCACACATCTTTCTATTGACGTACCAATATTCTCCCATTATCCTGAAGAATTGTCTGATATACTTGGAAATTCTTCTCCTCAATGATTGCAAGATGGCCAGGCCCGATGCTGCACAGCAGGCCCAAATCATGATGTTTCCTTCACCATACTTTACAGTTGGGATAATTTTTTGTGTTAAATTATATGATTATATGACGTGCCCTTTCTATGCCAGATGTAGCGCTGTGTGTTTTTTCCCAAATAGTTCAATCTTAGTTTCATCAGTCCACAAAACATTTTGCCAATACCACTGTGAGTGAATGTCCATGTGCTCTCTTGGAGCACTACTTTTTTTTTAGTAAGCAGTGGCTTCCTTTGTGGTGCCCTGCCGTGGATACCCTGTGCTTGTTCTGTGTTTTATGTATTGTAGACTCATGAATAGAGATGTTAGTAAGTTCCGATGATGCCTTCAAATCTTTGGGTGTCATTTGAGGTTGTTTCTTTACCTCATTGAGTCTTCGTTGTGCTCTTAGTGTCATTTTGACTGGGCGCCCACTTCTTGGTAGAGTATCAACAGTCCCAAAGCATCTCCATTTGTAGATTGTTTGCCTAACTTCTTGTTGAAATAACTTTGTAAGCTTGATGTAAAGCTACAATTCTTGATCATAGCTCCTCTGAAAGCTCTTTTTGGCGAGGCATGGCTCACATAAGTGTGTACTACTTGTGCAGAGCAAACTCAAAAGTTTAAGGGGTTTATATCAGTCAAAGTAGCTGTAGTCCACACCTCCAAATGTATTATCTTAACCAGATTCCAGTTAGCGTTTTTGAGGTCATTAACTCAGAAGTTCACATACTTTTTCAACAAGCACTGAGGTTTGTTGTTGTTGTTGTTTGTTGTTGTTGTTCTCAAAGACATGAAGGATCAGAATTTTTTGTGTAATTATTTAGACATCATGTATGTCAATACCCTTGACTTAGATGAAGATCAGTTCACATTTTATGACAAACTTTTTCAGAAAACTATAAAATTCCAAATGGTTCACATACTTTTTCTTACCACTGTGTGTTCTCTGTCTAGGTGAGCGCAAATAACAGCAGATGGGATTAGTCTGTTTTTGTATTTAAAAAACTGGAATGTTACATACTGACAAGCTCCATTTATGACTGAAATGCTGTTGGGAAAAGACATTGAATTATTAACAGTTAGTTAATAGTTGAACATTTAATAATTTTTTTTTTACCTTGCCCTGTGCGTAGAGTGAAAGCAAAGTCAGGGAAGGTTTCACCAAAGTCTCTTAAAGGTGCGAATTCATGCGTTTTAGGCCATAACATTTTTATGTTTCATACAGTAAACATCTCCTCACTATCTGCTAGCTGCCTGTCCTCTGAACACACTGTAAAAAAAAAGGTCTCTGCAGACAGCCCAGGCTTCGCAAACGGCATTAAAAACAAAGTGGTCAAACCTACCACAACGAAACATAACAAAGTGTTCCAGCCAATAAACGACAAGAGAGGTTTGGGAGGGGGGGTTGGGTGCATTCATGACTCGTTCAGAAAGCACGTAAGGAAGGGGAGGAGTTAGCTACGCTTCGTTTTGTTTGAAAACACTTCGAACATCAACAAGAAGTGACATCACAGATTTGCTTAGAGCGCCTTTATAGAAAGTCGCGCCACTTTTGCAGCCATGTTTGCTATGACTCGGGAGTTATTTCTATCATTCTAGACTATTTTCTTAAATGAGTAAAGATGGACAAAATGTTTCCCACCAACAAATGAAAGAATAGTTTACCCAATAATATTAAATGTATTTACTCACCCTTATGTTGTTTTAGACCTGTATTCATTTTTTTTCTGATGAACACAGAATAAATTTTGATAAGCACACAGCTGTTGAAAACCATTGACTTCGATAGTCTAATAAACAAATACTATGGAAGTTTTGTGATAGAATGGATGATGAATATGAAGATATTTTATCAAATATGGTAAGCACAGAGTTGACAGGATTTGCTTTTCCTACTATGAAAGTCAGTGTTTTCCACCAGTTGTGTGCATTTTTCAAAATTTCTTTTGCATTCATCAGAAAGAAAAAAATTAATACAGGCCTAGAATAACATGAGCGCAAGTAAATTAAAACAGAATTTTCACTTTGGGGTGAACTATCCCTTTAAGCCAACCTATATCATAGCTTTTGTTTCTTAAGCTCAAATTGTGGTAAAAGTACCTTTCTACAAGGTTGACAAGTGCTTAATACAAAAGGGGTTGTTTACACCAAGGCGCTTTTTAAAAACTGCAACAGCTGGCAGGTTTTTTTTCCACGCCCAGAGTTGAAAAATTTGGGTGAAACACTCAGCTTGTCAATATCACTTCTCACTCGGCCATTCAATCATAGTTGAGGGGCAGAATAAATATTACAACAACCAATCGGTGCATCGTTCAACGACTCATAAAAAGCAGAGGTATCATGACAACCAAAGCACTTAGCTGAAAAAACATTGGCAAGCGCCCACAGTCTTGTCCGACTATTTGATGTAAAATGGGTAACTTTAAAAAAAAAAAAAAGGATCTTAATAAACATTAAGTGCCTTTCATTATTGTGTTAAGAAACTTCACTTAACATTAGTAAAGTACCATGGTTTGTGACTTATTGCTTAAAGCAGGGGTTTTCAAACTGGGGTCTGGAGGGGTTCCCAGAAAACTTAATAGAAAACATTTTGGAAGTTCATTTGGGTATTAAACTCTCATTTCTTGCTACATACATTCCAGAATAATTTATATTTGCCTTGTAACTTTTAACTGTGTTTTTCTTATGAGTCCCCATTATCTTACTGGATTTCTTAAGACATTAATTCTTTGTAAAGCTGCTATGAAACCAGATTTATTGTCAATTGGTGCAGAAAATGTTTGTCTTCAGGTTTATACATCTGCCAGTGTAGCCAATAATATTCGTCATACATAATGTTAATTGTTATGTTAGGAAGTGGGTCCCTTACAAAAGGTGCATCACATTTGGGGGTCCTTACATCATAAGTTTGAAAACCCCTGGCTTCAAGTACACATTTGGGTGATGTTTCACATGAAACAGCACATGTTTTTTGGTCTTCACTTTAGCTTAATATTTTTCTTGTTTGTCATACCAATTTTCTTTTTAAAGAGCAATATTTTGTTCTAAGGGTTTCGGTCTAGATATTAGTCAGACAACTTAAGTGAATACAAAAACATTTTATAATTGCAGATTGCTCTTATTGTACTTCATTACTTAATTGTCAAGTGACCTTGTTATATTTATTATAAAAAATACTTTTAATACTTTTGTTCCCCTTCTTTGTTTGGAACATAACATTGTACATTAATAATGCACTATAAAAATGTGCCTAAATGCATATTTGACTCTTTAGACTGTTATGTACCTGTCCAATTATTTGTGTCATTTCTATTTGAAAGGAATATCTGGGTTCTTCATTATTTGACATACACACATACTATTTGTGTTTTTGTTTTTGTAAAAGTACTTGAGCCTTTCTCATGAATGTGTAATGTTAACACTTAAACTTCCCAGAGAAGCAGACTATAGTCTGGCACATGATGTAGAACAGTACAAGCAATTCAAGTGTCAAATATTTGAATATTCTAAATGCCCTGTTGTACAATGTTACATTTTTATATGAACATTTTTATGAATAACTGCAAGGTTTCACAATAAAAATACACTGTTCAATTTCTTGACATCTTTGAGACCCTTTGTGTTCACTTTTCATAGGGTTTCTTAATCATTAATAAAAAATTTCACTGGATAACATTGCTGCAATTATTAGCTTACTGAAATTGTTCCAAATTATGTTGGTGTGACCATTTAAGTCAAAAAGTTTAATTTGTTTCTAATTTAAAACTGATATTTAATTTTTTTATCTAAACAACTTTTACATTTCAGGTACAACCAAAGAATTGTAGCGCATATGCTAATTGTTTGTTTAATGTTGTGATGAGGCTTTATCTCCGTTGGCCATGGAGTTGTGTGTTGTCATAGTGGTGAACCCCTCTTTGTTTTAATGTTTTGTTTTTTAACAACAGATTGATGAGTCTTCTTCCATTTCACTGGCCCTGCTTTCAAAGGTACTTTCATCTGTGAATCCTTAATGCACTCCACTCTGTGTCTAACTTGTAAAAGTGTTTGGTTTTTGGCAAGCCATGTTGTCGGTACTCAAATCTATATGTATTTTATGTCAAATATGCATGGTTTGTCACATCCAATTCTATCAGTTGTTATATATGAACACACTGTATTTTACAGGTTGTGTATTGCTCAAAGTACACATTTTTTTTTAGCTTTTTTTTTTTGTTTTGTTTAACCTAACAAAAATTGCTATGATAGCATTTTGTGTGAGTTCACAGCAGTATGTCTGTAATTTTTTTTAGGAGATCACTATTTGTTTGTAGGATGTTGATAAATTCTTGCTTTTGTATAGTTTTAATGTTTTTAATTATTTGTATAAGTTTTAATAATTGTTTAAAAAGCCTGGTCCTGTAATAAGTGTGCTCTGTGCCTTTATCAGTGTGGAGGGGAGTGTTGTGCATGTCCCTTACCCATATTTATGCTAATCAAAAAATTTTTTTGAAACATTGAAGCATTTTGAAACTAAGTTTGCCTATATACATTTTTTAATTGAGGACCAAATCCTGTGGATCGCCCTGGACGTTTTTTTCCACACCACCTTTTTTTGCAACACCTCATCAAGATTCATTTTTTACATTTGTGGACTCCCTTTGCCACCAGATGAAAGTTATCTTTACTCTGGACTTCTGCACATCACCTTCAAAATGATTTTTGTATTTATCTTCCTGTAATGTCACAGTTCAGTATATCAATATTATTCTTAACCATTATGTTTGTGTAGTTGGATATTTTGAATTTAAAAGTACTGCCCTAAATAAATACAGAAAATCCTACCTTTAGTTACTGTGTATATGTAAAAAGCATAACAGTATGTAAGTGTAGTCTCTGTTTTTTTGACTCGTGACAAAAACTAAATGCATTCCAATAAAATGAAGCAAATGGGGAAAAGTCCATTAGACCATGACTAGTGCTTGGTTGAGATTGTTTGTTTTATGCCTTACATGAGAGTCAGTTTTTTATTTGATAGGGTTTTGCCTTTCTGCTCTCTAGCTAAGGCTATCCTCTTTTGTCTTGAAGTCATTTCAAGGCCTGTTCATCACGCCTCATATATACAAAGAATTAAAAAAATGGGTCTCACACTGATAGGGGCGAGCAGCATCTTCTTTCAGGACCAAGGTTACAAAGTATCTCTGCTTATGTCGACATTAATGCTATGTGTGAAAACATTGTTGCCTGTTAAACAGACAGCCAATCTTGCTGAAACAAATGCGTCAGAGGAAGACAAAATTAAAGCAATGATGTCTCAGTCCAACCATGAATATGACCCCATCCAGTAAGTATGCTATGTAAGGCATTGACGGTATTTAATAAATTACCCCCACATCAATTCTTACACGAATCTGTATTTATCAGTTATACAAAAAAGCTTACCGGTCCACCCCCACCAAACTACACGTGCTTTCGCTGTGGAAAAACCGGACATTACATCAGAAACTGCCCAACGAATGCGGTAATTGGGCTTTTGTTACTATAACTGCTTTAAGCGTTACTCTTTTGTTCTGAGTACTAGTACGCCTCTTTGGTCTGAGAAGAAATGTAACCTTGAATATTATCTGTGTGTTAGCAGGATCGAAGTTTCGAAGCTCCTCAACGGATTAAGAAAAGCACAGGAATTCCTCGCAGTTTCATGGTGGAGGTAGATGATCCTAACAGAAAGGGAGTCATGCTGACCAACAGTGGAATATATGCCATTCCCACCATTGATGCGTAAGTGTAATTTGGCTCTGATACAAGTTGTGTTGGGTAGAGATGAATGTCTGTTTTGTTGAACATGTTGTCCTTTGTTTTTAGTGAGGCGTATGCTATTGGGAAGAAAGAGAAACCGCCTTTTTTGCCCCAGAATCAGTCTTCGTCCTCCGAGGAAGAAGATCCAGTGCCTGATGAGCTGTTGTGTCTGATCTGCAAAGATCTTATGACTGATGCTGTTGTTATTCCCTGCTGTGGAAATAGCTACTGTGATGAGTGTAAGTATCTCCTCATGTGTAAAGGAAGTTTGTTTCCCATTTGACCTTACAAGGTTGTCTGATCACAGGTATTCGGACATGTTTGCTGGAGTCTGAAGAACATGTTTGCCCCACGTGCAAACAATCGGATGTTTCTCCTGATGCTCTGATTGCCAACAAGTTTTTGCGTCAAGTAAGTTAAATGTTTCTGTTGTTTATTTGTTATTCATTAGCAGACTATCCCGTCTAACTTATTGTTATTATTTAATTTACAGGCAGTAAATAATTTTAGGAATGAAACTGGATACACCAAAAGGATTCGCAAAGCTGCACAGGCGGCTACATTAGGATCCCAGACTCAGGCTCCTGTGCAGCGACCGCCAATGAAACTGGCCTCCTCACGCCAACAGGACCCTCTTATGGCCAATGTTCAGAGCTCAACACCTTCCAGCACCCCTCCTCAGAGCATGCCAGTTGCCTTGTCTCCTTCTCCCCCTCGCCCGTCCTCCAGTACACCACCACCACCTGTCAGCAGCTCTACTGTACAGAGTAGCAGTGCACCTGCAGTCTCAGACTACAGCCCTACGGTGGACTCTCCTCCGCACTCTACCAAGCAGGAGGACCCGCCATTGGCCAAGTAATTTTCTAGCATTACATATTTTGTAGGGCATAAGTGACTTGACTCAGTTTGTATTTTACTGCTGTTCCCTCAATTTAGAGATTTTTGTTTTGTTTGTTCGCAGGGAATCTGAGGTCCCCACATCTTCTGCTGTGCCTTCATCTGAAAGCCCTGTGGCGACAACTACTGCCGTTTCGAAAGTATTGACTTTTTATAGTACTTCTACATCGTGAAGTTATAAACTTGAACAAGTGAAATTATTCTATAGATGCCTTTTTGTTTTTAAAAAGCTTAATTCTTATGCATGTATTTGTGTGCCTAGGGATACCATGTACCTGTTATTGGGCAGCCCAATATGCCACAGCACGTCATGCACAACAGATCAGGTAATATCATTTTTATTTCTCTAGATTTTAACCCTATGTCCTTATGTGGTCTATTACCTTATTAAATATTAAAAATAAATAATTATCTTTTAGGAGGACAGCCAAGGCCTAGTGGACAAAGGCCAACTGGGAGCCGTCCTACATGGGAACCGTAAGTGTCTAAATGTTTTCTCTTTTTAATGTTCCAGTCTGATGAAAATAGATTCGTAACTCCAGCTTTTCTAGTCATGACAGGTCCACAAATAGAGGCAGAGGTCCTAATGATCGACCACCAAGAACACAGCCACCTCCTCCTCCAATGCAAAATCTTCCTCCTGTGCAGTGTACAGGAGCTCCAATGTACATGCCTCCTGCTCTCTTTCCACCTCCTCCACACCCTATGCCTCAGCCACCTGGTGTGATTCCTCCGCAGTATCCTATGCATTATCCTCCAGGACAGCAACCTCCTCCTCCCTACAACCTACCACCACCGGTTTTCCCACCAGTCCCACCTAATGTCCAGGCTCCTTGGGGGCCTCCAGGGACTCAACCGCCTATTCCCAACCCAATCCCCACTATGCCAGCAGAACCTTTCCTGTCCAAGGAAGAATTCTACAGACAGCAGCGCAGACTAAAGGAAGAGTGAGTAGACTTTGAATTTTAGCTGGTGAATTTCTTGAGAATAAACTTTCAGTATATATGGCATGGTTGGTGGTTTTAAGATAATTTCACAATTCATTGATATGTGTCTTTGTAGAGGTATCTTGATGTAATATGTATTGTAAGGCCTATAACTCTTGTTATTCTCTTTTCCACTCCTCATTCTTATAGCTGTGTGTGGTAGTGATTTTCCCACTTGAAATGATGAAGATTTAACTATGAAGTTTTATTTCCTTTCTATTTTTGATAAATAGTTCCCAATGTCGATTCGTTACCAGGGAGAAGAAATCTAAGCTTGATGAATTTACCAATGACTTTGCCAAAGAGCTGTTGGAGTATAGAAAGATCCAAAAGGAGAGAAGGCGATCCTTTTCTAGGTAAGGAAAAATGACAAGTTCACCACCAAGCTGTAATTTTTGATTGAAAAGATCACTTGTTAAAGTTCTTGTTATAATTCCCTTTTCAGATCAAAATCTCCTTACAGGGACTCCACATACAGCGGCTCATCGTATTCCTATTCAAAATCTCGCTCTAGGTCCAGATCACCACGCTCATATTCTCGATCATTATCCCGCTCACGTTCTAGATCCCGCTCGCGTTCCCGGTCACGCTCCTTCTCACGTTCACCGTACTCCCGCAGAGGCCGAGGTCGGAGTCGCAGCTTTCGGTCTAGATCACGGAGTCCGGCGTACCATCGTTCTAGGAGCCGATCACCATCATATAGGGCTCGAGATGTGAGTGGAGCGGCCGGTGGAATTTATCGTTCCCGCTCCAGGACGCCACCGTTTAAGAACCAAAGTCCCGGCAAGAAAGTTCCACCTACTGCTCCGATGGAGAGCGAGCGCAAGTACAACAGCAGATACAGAGAGCTTCCTCCTTATGATGCTAAAGCTTACTATGGACGAAATGTAGATCATAGTGATCCCTACGAGAGAGAGCGCTACCGAGAGTGGGAAAGAGAGTACAGGGAGTGGTACGACAAATACCTCAAAAGCTACGACAACCCACCCCCAGGTGGTCAGCTTCGAGGCCGTGGCAGTAGAGATCCTTATACTCCTGAACGTTATCCTCCTCCTCGACCAAGAGAAAACTCCCCTTACGGCAGGGGGGAACGTCGAGAGGATTACCCACCTCCACCTCAGAGCCGCGGTGGCCCTCCGAGAGGCCGCGGTCCCATGACGTACCAAGAAAAGTGCACTGAGAAGTACACCCACATCCATGTCAACACTACTGGACCTAGCAGAGGACTTAAAGAATCTTCTAAACCTATTAAGGATCGAGAGGCCAGTGGCAGCACTGGCACAGAGTCCAAGTCCCTGAAACACAAGAAACATCGCAAGAAAAAGAGAGATGACGGTGACCTCTTTAGCCACTCTGACTCTATGGATGAAACCAGGAAAGATGATCGCAAAGGAGACTCCATGCTTATGAATTCAAACCGTGATGATGCCACACCTGTCAGGGATGAGCCCATGGATAGCACAGCTGTACCCTACAAGAGCACCCCTGAAAAAGACAAGAAAGAGAAGACTAAAAGCAAGACTGACAAAGTTAAACGCAAGTCTGAGAGCAGTGGACAGAAAAAGGAAATAACAGGAAAGGTGGTTAAGCCGGTTAAAGAAAAAGAGGCGGAAGCACCACGAGAGAAGGTGGCTCCCCCTGAACCGGCAATTAAGAGAGTAAAAGACGAACCATCCCACAAACCTGAAGCAAGCAAATCTCAGACCATCGAGTCTAAACTCATGCTCCCTCGTAAGCTCATGCATTCCAGGCCCATCAAACACCATCAAGACCCGAAGCCGGTCAAAGAGGATCCTAAGAACAAAAAAGAACTGGCGAAGGATTCTGCAAAGCAAGACAAGGTTCCCATCAAAGATGTTAAGGTGAAGAAAGAGCCAGAGAAGACGGTGAAACCTGAGGAAAAAATCCCCACCAAGGCAGTTGATAGTAAACCAGATAGAAAAAAACGGAAAGATGAAAAGACATCTCTGAAAGACCTCGACGCTCCTCCAGTAAAAGTAGCTAAAATGGAAGTTGTCAACGTAGCCAAAAGCTCGCCAAAATCTAAACCAAAGCCGGAGAGCGAAAGGCCGATCGAGAAGGAGAAACCTGCCATTCCGTCCCTGTTGGATATTAAGCCAGAACCCGTTAGAAAGATTAAAATTAACAGAGAAATTGGCAAAAGAATATCTAGCATAGATCGCCCTGTTTCAGGAGACGACTCTGCTCATGCCCCGTCAAAGGGCAGGTTAGAAAAGCCAAGAGGAAAATTGAGAAGGAAGGTACATGTTTCTGATGGCTCAGGATCTGTACTTGTCGATTACACCAGGTAAGATTATTTTATTTTCTTAGTTTGATACAAAAGTCTGTACCATCATCTTATTCATGTTTTTTTCTTGTCTTGGACAGCACCAGCTCCACAGGTGGAAGCCCTATCAGAAAGCATGAGGAGAAGCTTGACCTAAAGAAGACTGTGGTGAAGACACTGGAGGAGTACACCAATGACAGCTCCACCCCTGCAGAGGATGAAATTGTCATGATAAAAGTGCCCCGCTCCAAATGGGAAAAAGAAGACTATGAATCGGAGGAAGATGATTCAAAGGGCAACATTAAAACTTCCAGCGTCAACACATCCAGCTCTCCACCCGTGGATGAGAACACTGCTGCCAAACCAACAGACAAGGAGTCTCCCGATGCTGCCAAACCTCCGTCTGCCCGCAAAGAAGCTCCAGTAGATGTCAAACCTGCCAAGGAGTCCACGTCAAGTGATAAGGAGAGAGATACTGACAAAGAGAAGGACCGAGAGAAAGAGCGAGACAGGGCGAATGAAAGCGATGTCAGAGCTTCTGAACGTGAAGTGACTGATAAAAGGAAACCTAACCAGGAAAGAGAACGGGCACGGGAGAGAGGCAGCGAGCACGGAGGTGAGCGGAGCTCATCTCATTCCTCCAGAGACAGACCGGCTGACAGGCCAGAACCAACGTCGAGAAAACCAGCCGGTAGGGAGACCGCAACAGGTGTCGCCAACAGAAAACCCGACCACAGAGAAGATTCAAGAGACCACATGGGAACCAGATCAAAAGATGATAGAGAACCTATCAGAAGGAGAGTTTCACCCTCCCCACCCTCAAGGGTTAAGGACTCGCATGTAGATTCTGGAAAGAAAGATAATGATGTTTCTCAAGAGTCACGAAGTCCAATCAGGGATAAGAAAACGTCATCGCAAAGTCTCTCAGAGCCCAAAAGAACCGGGACGGAGGACCACAAAACAGACTCTTCTTTAACTAAGGAGAGCCAGAGCTCTAGGCATTCTGATGTGCGTCCCACAAAAGACAAAGAGCACAGGACTCCTCACAGGGCTTTGACTCCAGAGCCTAAGACCGATGGAGAGAAAGCTCCATCACACAGCGACCACATCAAAGTGCCATCTGCTCGCACCACTCGGCTCGCCTCGGATTTAGCGCGGGAAACCGACGAGGCCGCATTTGTTCCAGACTACAGCGAAAGTGAGAGCGAACCCTCAGACATGGAGGGTAAAACAGATCAAAGGGGGCAAGAGAGGGACAGCAGTGCCAGCCCAAGCCCCTCTGGTAGCCCTGGACATAACAGCAGCCCCAGCTCTCCAGGCAGTCAGGATAGCAAAAAGAAGAAAAAGGACAAAAAGGAGAAGAAAAAACACAAGAAGCACAAAAAACACAAAAAGCATAAGAAACACACGAGTAATGAATCTGAGTCTGAGCTCAAAGGACAGAAACACAAACATAAGAAAAAGAAGTCGAAAAAGAGTAAAGACAAAGATAAAGATGAGAAGGATAAGGAAGAGAGCGAGAGAGAGGAGCAGAGGACAAAAGTATCGGTTTAATTCATTACTGGTGAAATCTTTTTGACTTGAGAAACATGCAAATATTGTTTAGAGGTTTTCTTGAGTACTGTTCAGATTTCATTCTCTTCACTTCATTGGTTAAAGCTTTTTTGTTTAACCACACTAACCTTCTGCCACATATGTAAGAGGAGTTAGCTACTTGAATGATTGAATGAGGGTTGAGTTTTTGTGGGGTTCTGAACGTGCAGTAATGTTTTGTTTATAATTTAAATAATCCTTGCAGACTCTCGTTACATCATGGTTTTGTTTAAAGGCCATTGTAGAGGAAGCACTTTAAAATGTGAATGTGTTTGCAAAGTTGCAAATGCCCTTTTGTACCTCATCTCTTGTATGTTTAAGTTGGAGAGAAACATCAATATGATAGTATAATGAGAGTATTGTCCAGGAAATGCGGGACGTAGTGATTGCAAAATGTTTTGCACTGTGAATATTGTACTCTTAAGTTTCATTTTATTCTTCAATTTCACAAGAGTAATTTAAATTGTCTGCTGAAAGGAAATTCCATATGTTTTGAGGCCAATAAATTTTTTCAGCAAATATAAAAAGGATTGTCTCTCAGTGGTATTACATTGGTTTTTTTGTAATAAAAATTTGAAAGGAAACTGTATACAATACTGTGCAAATGTATTTGCCAGATTAGAAAAGGCCATGCAAAGTTTATTTGTGTAGCACACAGACATCATTCAAAGTGCTTTAGAGAAAGAAATGTGTAAAAATAAGAGCCACAATTAAATAACAATAAAACAAAGATACATGAGAATTTTAATAACAAAAGAAAATGAATGCGATTTTAAAACAAATTGTGTAAAAAAGGAATAAATAGGAGTAAATGTGACTTGAATTAAAAGTGCAGTCAGTGTGAAGCAGCTAAAATGTTTGTATCTATGTTTAGATTTACCAATGTTTCAATTATACACGCAGATATGATTTCACTATTGGGTTTATTTGAAGAAACCGTAAATCTGTAAGAACGTCAACAATTCCTGTGCAGGTGTAAATAAGATGATGTCACTTAAAAGGGAAAAATCCAGGTACTAAATGCTTGAACTATAAAAAGACATGACGCATTGGATTTCGATCAAACTCAGTCGGAGGTATATTAAATAATAGCGTTTAATAATTGTATTGGATAGTGGCCTTTTAAAAGCTCCAAAAAAGTGCATTCATTCTAGCCTGGCTAACACTAGACCAGGCAGCATGGGGAAACCCAGGCTACATTCGTCCATCAAAAACTAATCCATACAGTCATTAAATATCTTCTGAGGTAAAACAAATAACTATGAAGCTGAAAACGTCAATATATTTAAAGGTCACGTTCTTCACACTAAACAAACTACACAATCAGAACTCG
Source organism: Paramisgurnus dabryanus (assembly GCF_030506205.2). NCBI lineage: Eukaryota > Metazoa > Chordata > Actinopteri > Cypriniformes > Cobitidae > Paramisgurnus > Paramisgurnus dabryanus. The sequence continues at coordinate 31,009,220 of NC_133339.1, forward strand.
ATACGTATTTCTGAAGGAGGGATTTCAAGGAAGACATCAGCCTGTTTTGAGGACAATGAAAACAGCGGTATACAGATAAGTCAATTGTATGAAAAATACCTTGTTTTTTACACGTGAAACATGAACACATGTTATATTGTGCACTGTAAACACAATCAAAGCTTCAAAAACACGGAAAGAGGACCTTTAATATAACTATGTGTTCAGCTGAAAGAAGAAAGTCACGTACACCTAGGCAAGACGGTGTGTAAAACATGGGCCAATTTTTATTTTTAGGTGAACTATTCCTTTAAGCCTTGTTTGTGAAACCTAGCCTTCAAATTTTAACCACAAGGGGGCATACACACATTTTGACTCAAATAGGCTGCAACAACACAGTTACAGACATGTCATTTAAATAGCCTAGGAGAATGCCGTATTTAAAGTGTGTTTACATTGTTATGCTACAGTGCATATACATTTTTAAAAGCCATTTTTGCTTTGTTTAGAAATTAAAAATAAAGGGCAAATAACATATTGACTGGACGAGAATACAAACCAGCACAGAATCATGAAGCCATGGTAAAACATTGATTCATTTATGTTTCAGCCTGGGCCAGCTGGATACCAGCATAGCAGACATGGGGACTTGTGACTTGGTGACTTGGACTCGAGTCGACTTGAGTCGCTATTTTTGTGACTTGACTTGACAAAAAATAAAATACTTGAGACTTGACTCGGACTTGGAAGTTAAAGACTCGGGACTTGACCTGACTTGAGACACGATGACTTGAATGACTTGAGTGTTAATCACATCATGTTTTCAGTTTGAATATAAAATATATTAACTATTTAAAAAATAAAGTTGACCCAGTTGGAGCTGGCGTTGTCATGACGTTGTTGTCACAAGCCAGGGGCTGGCTGCTAGTGGTTAAGCCACGCCCCTTCTCAATTCCCACCTCGAGGAGGTCCCCAAAACCAACCCAATGACCAAACAACAACGAGGAACAGGTAAGTATAAAAATATTCTTTAATTGTTTAAATATTTAAAAAGATTCTGGGGATTGGGGAAAGGGAAATTAAAACTAATATCTGGATCTATCCTCCAAAGGGCCACGAGCAAGTGAGTGACAGGGGAGTGGGGGTTGCGTCGGGGAACGGGCTCCCGCCTCTGGTTCCCTCTGCCCGTGGCGCGCTCCTCTTCCTTCCTGGAGGCAGAATAAAGCAAATCAGTGTTGGTATAGACTTTCTCTCATCCGTGTACCTGTAGCCAGCTCAAGACGGTCCACCGCCTATCTCACACAGCTCCTTGCTTGTCGACTCACTCTCCTTTCCCTGTTCTCTCTTTCTCCACAGCTGACTGCTGGGACATAAAGGCACAATGAATCGGTCTCCAATGGTTCTCTCACCTCTGCGCTGACTACAGCTTTGGGTAGGTATGGCTCTCTTCACAGTTCGGTATCTCAGTGCTCACGCTGGCTCTTTCTCTCTCTCTCCACAGATGACTGCTGGGACATAAAGGCACAATGAATCGGTCTCCAATGGTTCTCTCACCTCTGCGCTGACTACAGCTTTGGGTAGGTATGACTCTCTGCACAGTTCCGTATCTCAGTGCTCACGCTGGCTCTTTCTCTCTCTCTCCACAGATGACTGCTGGGACATAAAGGCACAATGAATCGGTCTCCAATGGTTCTCTCACCTCTTGCGCTGACTACAGCTTTGGGTAGGTATGGCTCTCTGCACAGTTCCGTATCTCAGTGCTCACGCTGGCTCTTTCTCTCTCTCTCTCCACAGGTGACTGCTGGAACACAAGGCACAATGAATCGATTCTCCAATGGTTCTCTCACCTCTGCGCTGACTACAGCTTTGGGTAGGTATGGCTCTCTGCACAGTTCAGTATCTCAGTGCTCACGCTGGCTCTTTCTCTCTCCCTCCACAGATGACTGCTGGGACACAAGGCACAATGGATCGATTTTCCAATGGTTCGCTCACCTCTGCGCTGACTACAGCTTTGGGTAGGTATGGCTCTCTGCACAGTTCAGTATCTCAGTGCTCACGCTGGCTCTTTCTCTCTCTCTCCACAGATGACTGCTGGGACACAAGGCACAATGAATCGATTTTCCAATGGCTCTCTCACCTCTGCGCTGACTACAGCTTTGGATAGGTATGGCTCTCTGCACAGTTCAGTATCTCAGTGCTCACGCTGGCTCTCTCTCTCTCTCTCTCCGGATGACTGCTGACTACCGCTTCGAGGTAGGGATGGCTCTCTGCACAGCTCTCACAACACACTCCTCTTCCCTGTTGATTTGGCAGTTTTAACAGGTCATATATTACTCTAACAGGGTGGCGGACTTACGGTAACTGGCTGCGCGATGCGTCAGCTAGACAGTGGTTTCCTATGTGACGCCGGGGGCCAAAACCCTCTCGGCGAGCTCGTTGGTCTACAGAGGGGCGAGAACGTCGCGCCGGCACACCGGGTCGAGCGCTGCCCTTTCCTCGAGACCCGTTGGTCAATCGAAAACTGGACCGGGGCGCCCTTTCGTCGAGACCTCGGGCCGGCGGATCTCCGTCGCCTCCAACTCTGTGATGATAAAAAGACACAGGTAAGGTAGCAATATTATAGATAATACTCACACACCGTCAATAGCACAGTTCTTCACCGCCACTCCTAAACTCAAGTCCGCCGAGCGTTTGGCTGGGAAAATACTTCGAGACGCCACTCTGAGATTTTAAAACTGAAACACACTCACAGCATATTCATGTACAGGTTTTTACTCTAGAACCATTCTTCCTCTTCGTCGTCTCAAGAACGAGTGACTGGAGGCGGGGGTACGTCAGACAAGACACAGCAATCTCACTGCAATACACAGCACCACTTCAAGTGAAAATTTCTACATCCAAGACTCACCCACCACGCGAGTGCACACAATAGACGCCCGTCTTCCTTCACCTCACTCTGGACGAAGAATATGGAGATGTTAACTTGGCCTAGTGTTTGTCTTTGTCACTGGAGCTGTTTCAGCACAAAGACCCTTTGGCTCACCCACCGCGCTGGTTCAGGGGTAGGGCCACCCACTCTCTTTCAAAAACACTCAAGAGATACACAGGTCAAATATATGTACAACACATCCATAAAAAGACTCCGTTACTCACAGCTGCTGTACTTTCTTCGTCCCACGCTCTCCAAGATTTATCTCACACTGCTAGGACTCTAGATGCATAGACAAAGTGGTCTTCAGCCACCACCACCACTTTTCCACAATCGTATACTCACAATGATGCGTCTTTCCTTCCTTCGTTTCTTTCATCCAAGGTCAGTATTCGCTTAATTCTTCTACCTATAAGGTCTTCGGTATCTTCATCAATGTAAGGCTATAATCCAAACGAGAGAGAGAGCAGTTACAACAATCCAAAACAGCGTACCCGGCGAGCCCAACTCGGCGCTACGATACACACCACCAACAGGAATAATAAGCACACCAACTGTGGTTTAAACTGCCCTCAAATACTCTCCTGAGTATTGCCACCGTCCAATCACCCGGCGCTCCTCTTAATGACACTCAGCTGTATGCAATTCGGCTGATTACAGCGTTCGCGGCGCTACCGGATGTCCGGTGTTTCCTCTTACCGGTCCGGGCGGAAACATCCGGGCGGAACCAAACTTTCCCAATTTTTGGTTCCGCCTAAAAGATCGTCACTCCTGTGACATCCTCCCCCGCCAATGCATTCTAGTCCCTGGAATGCCTCGGCGTTGTCCACTCACCGTACCGGGCAGGGGGGCGTCCTCGGCTCTCCCGTTGGGAGCGTCTCACGGGTGAATCGGATTCGACTGGCTCGGGTACTACCCCTGGTTGCATCTGGGCCGCCGGAGGTTCAACCGGCTCAGGTGCCAACTCAGGCGGTATCTGGGCCACTGGGGGTTCAGCTGGCTCGGGTACTATCTCTGGCTGTATCTGGGCGGCAGGGGGTAGCGCCGCCACGGGTCGACCTGGTACCACAGCCCATCCTTCCATCCAGGGGGCCGCCGGCACTGGCTCTGTGGGCCCCTCTATCACAGCCTCGGGGTAATTCGGACAGGGGCGAAGCATGTTCCGATGTACTACCCGTTCGGGGCCAGGTTTTCCCTCGGGCCGGATGGTGTACACCGGCTGTCCCGGTCTCTGCTGCTTGCAAACCACATACGGGATGGCCTCCCAGCGGTCGCTCAGCTTTCCCTTTCCTTGCCGCCGGTTATCCCTTGCCAGGACCCTCTCACCTGGTAACAGGGGGGCATCTCGAGCAGTCCGATCATACAGTCGTTTGTTCCTTTCTCCTGCCGTCTGTATCTTCCTAGAAACTTGTTCATACGCAAAGTGTAAGCGCTGGTGATGGCGCCCCACCCACTCCGTCACACTCACTTCTTCCCGGTCTGCTGCTACTCCCAGGACCAGGTCAGTGGGCATCCGTACGTGCCTGCCGAACATCAGGTAAGTAGGGGCATACCCCGTCGTGCTATGAACGCTGTTGTTATATGCTTGCAAAAGGTTTGGTAAAGCACTCACCCAATCGCTCTGCTGTCGCTGATCTAAGGTCCCCAGTAGCCCCAATAGGGTCTGATTGAACCTCTCACAGCTTCCATTTCCCTGGGGATGGTATGACGTGGTGTGGGTTTTGGTACATCCATATAACTGGCATAACTCACGGATTACCTTGGATTCGAAATTTGCCCCCTGGTCGGAGTGCAGGAACTCGGGACATCCAAATGTCTGGAACACACTTCGCCATAGAGCTGTGGCGGTGGTGTTGGCTGTCTGATCGAGCGTCGGGACTGCCCAGGCGTATTTGGTAAACAGGTCAGTGATGACCAGAATGTTTTGATACCGATCCTGAGGGCGGCCCAGCGTCAGGAAGTCCATTGCCATTATGTGGAGGGGGGCTTTCGCGTGGATGGGTACCATCGGTGCTCGGGCCTCTCGTCTAGATTTAAACAGCATGCACCGGGGGCAAGCTTGGATTAAGTTGTGCACAGACGCCTCCAATCCCGGCCAGTAGAAGAACCTACGCAGTAGGGATACGGTCCTCTCCTGTCCTTGGTGTCCCAACTGGTCATGATAGGCTGAGACCAATGCGTTTACCTGGTTGGCTGGCACCACGATCTGGCACACTTCCTCGCCCACTTTCGGATCGCAGGTCTTCCTACAGAGCACCCCCTCCTGTAGCTCCAGCTTCTCCCACTGTCCCAGTAACTTCTTCCCAGTCTCCGTCTGGGCTAGCCTCTCCACCGACGTGGGCCGTCGGCCCTGCTCTACCCACGTCTTCACTTGGCACACGTCCCGGTCCTGGGCCTGCCTTTCTATCCACCGGCGGGGGTCCCACCCCCAATTCCCTGGTGCAGCCTCCTGCTGGCCTCCTGGCGCCTCCACGGCCCCTATCATGTAGCCCTCCTCACGGCTATTTTCCCTTCGATCCCCCTGGCGTCTGGGGCTCTTTCCCTCGGGCAGTCTTGAGAGGACGTCCGCGTTCGTGTGCTCTCGTCCAGGCCGATACTGCAGCTTGTAATCGAAGTTGGCCAGCTGAGCCACCCATCGCTGTTCCACGGCCCCCAGCTTCGCCGTCTGTAAATGTACTAGAGGGTTGTTATCTGTGATGACTGTTACCTTAGCTCCCCAAAGGTAGTCCTTGAACTTTTCGCTTAGGGCCCACTTCAGGGCCAGCAGTTCCAGCTTGAAGGAGCTGTAATTTGCGTCGTTCCTCTCTGCCGGATGAAGACTCCGGCTCGCATAAGCGATCACCCGCTCTGTTCCTTCTTGCCGTTGGGCCAATACTGCCCCCAATCCCAGGTTGCTCGCGTCTGTATATAAGACAAAAGGTTCAGAAAAATCAGCATACGCCAAGATGGGGGCCTGTAACAACTCCTGCTTCAGCCTCTGAAAAGCCATCTCACAATCACTGTCCCAGTTAATAGAGGGCGACCCACGGCCCCGGCTTCGTCCCGTGCCGACCAGTAACTGGTTAAGGGGCTTGGCAATCTTTGAGAAGTCCTTAATAAATCGCCTATAATATCCTACGAATCCCAGAAAGGATCGTACTTGCCTCACAGTCTTAGGCGCGTCCCACTCCTTCACTGCCGAGACTTTCTCGGGGTCCACGGCCACCCCCGCTGCGCTGACCACATGGCCCAGGAACTTCACTTCTCGCCGCAGCAGGTGGCATTTGTCCGGCTGCAGCTTCAGCCCGTACCTCTCCATGGCTCGGAAGACTTCCTCTAGGTGCCGGAGGTGGGAATCGAAATCTGGGGAATACACAATCACATCATCCAGATATACCAATACTGACTCCATCAACTGACCTCCAAGACAACGTTGCATCAAGCGTTGGAAGGTGGCCGGAGCGTTGCAGAGTCCGAAGGGCATCCGGTCCCATTCGAATAGTCCGAACGGGGTCGTGAAGGCGGTCTTCTCCCGGTCGGCCTCGGCTACTTGCACCTGCCAATATCCACTGGCCAGATCTAAGGTGGAGTACCACCCTTACAGAAAAAGCACATGCATTTCACATGTTTTTCACATGTTGTTCACATGTGGTCACATGTGACCACATGTTATCACATGTTATCACATGTGGACAACATGTGCTCACAGGTGGACAATTTATGCTCACATGTGGAAAATATGTGCTCACATGTGGACAATATGTGCTCACATGTGGACAATTTATGCTCACATGTGGAAAATATGTGCTCACATGTGGACAATATTACCACGTGTGAACAACATCTCACCACATGCTGCAACATAATAGCGCACATGTGGAACATGTTATAACATAAAGCACATGTGAGAAATGTCTTATATAATGCAATAGTTTCAACATGTGGATCACATGTTACCAAACCACAAGTAGGCTAATGTTTGCGTAAACATCAACTTTCGGCTTTACTGTGCATCAACAAGTGTGATAATGTGTACTTTGGTTCCAATGATAAATTATATAAATACATTTGAAATCTGCATAAAGGCAATATACACACAAATGTGGTGGCAGATTTTTTTAATCTTTATTTTGACAAAATGATCTATTTACAAAAATTGACAACATATTTTTAAACAGATATTTGGTTGCTGGCAGGTGGCAATGTTGTAATAGAATAAGACTTAATATTTGGAGAAGGGTTTGCAGACATTATTGTCAGTCCTAGTTGCAATAAAGGCAATGGAAGCTCCTTTGTGTCATCACCTTGTCATCATCAACCTGGAAAAAAGCCACCCTGTTAGTTACAGTGCATTATCATGAAAAAAATATGCATGAAAAAAATTTGCATTAATTGCAAACTTGCATATCCAAGGAACACAGAATTATTTGATGGCTCTGCTGTGCAAATAAGGGGTATATTGATCCGCATTTAACCAATCCCAGTGAGCATGCGCAAGCACACACGCGCACACACTCCTCTTTTTTCTAGGCGGTTCCAATCTGTTCTGTGTATTCATCTTTTTTTTACAGTCTGTCGTATTCATTCATCCAGATCATCCAGTCAAAAGGCTTTTTCGACTTCATACGGCGCCAAAAGAACTGACAGGCTGACGATGACGTCAAAGTATCGCGAAAGCGATTCGAGGAGTCTGCTTTCAAATCGCTCTCGCGGAACTTTGACGTTGTACGTCTGTCAGTTGATCTGGTTTAATGTGATTCGCGCTCTTTATCCGTTGCAACTTGCTGTCTGAGGTAAATAAGACGAGAAAGTTGAACCTTGCTCATTAAATGGATAAAAGAAAACCATGTAAGAGTTGGTTTGGATAAATATGCGAAGGACAATAAATTTTAAGTGACCCAAAGACGGTTGGTCTTGTGGACAACGAGGAACAAACCGCCTAAAGGCGGTTGGAAACCGTTTCCAGCACAAATACTCAACGTGAACGGTAAGTGAATTTCATTTAATTCGTTTATTTAACTTTTATAGGTTTTAAGTCGCCTCATGGTAAACATGTTTATTTGATAAGTCATGTTTAACATGCTACGCAGACTGCTATTTTTAAATGTTGAGCTAACATAAATGGGAAATATAACAAAACGCGCCTTAAACTGAACTCAGACCAGCGCTTGCACAGCAGTCTGATAGGACCGATCTCCGAATTGATACACGTGATAAAACCACAACCTGTGAGTAAAGTTGTTAAAAAACAATGTCGTTTGATAGCAAAAATATCTACAACAATGTATTTTTGAGGTGATTCCTTACTGACAGGAAAGTTCATCTGACAGAAATAGGTTTAAGTTAATCAGCTAACTTATTTTTAACAAATAAATTTCCTTTATTAAAAAGGAAAGTCTATAAATATTTTGATGCTTTCATTTATGTTATTATTTTATACTCTGCAAGATACTGTTGTATAATCACTTTTGCTTTACTTCAATACAGAGAGCCTTGGACAAAAAAAGGCAGAGTACCAGTCAGTGGTTAAAGACACACAAAATGTGGACATCAAAACAAATGGTATGTTATGATATAATTGAGAGATATTGTCCTTCAAATTAAATATTTAATACATTTCCGTTGTCATGCTCTCATTTTGTCTCTTTTCTTATATCTTTTCATATATTACTCTCATGTGTCCTCTGTCCTTTTAAATGTGCTTTGGTGTTTTGTAAGGCTACATTTGCTCGTGAGGAAGATGATAACGAAGAGGATGAGACTCCTTCAAACCATAAGGTGAATATGCAACCCGGTATCACCCCAAATTAGGGACGTTTACATGCAACCAAATAATCCGTTTGTAATCATATTGATGGCTCAATCGTATTGAAAAGTCGTAAACACCTTAATCAATATGATTGAGGACGATCGGATGCAAATTGGATCGTATTGAAGTGGTGTACTCCGATCTGTGATCCGATCAGCAGGAGAAAAGTATGCATGTAAACGCGTGAATCATAGTATTTTCTAAATCGGATGCAAAAATACATTGTGCAAATGCGCTGAACATTTGTGCTCCAAGTTCAAGTATTATATTTACCTCTTATATCACATGATTCTCGTCACAGAAACATGCAACAACAAGGTAATGCATCACGTAACGTTAATAGGGTCACACGCTGTGCACGCAATGTACTAAATTCTGCAGCGTTTATGTGTACTTTTAAAACATTAGGCTACTTAAAGTAATTAATATAGCGTTGTGCCTTTTAAAATGTGTGTTTTCATTACCTATATCTGAAAACTTCTTAAGAACAACTTTCTAACTCAGTTTTAACTTTTATCCAGAGATAAAGCGTGAACTCGACAAGAGATGCTGTCCGCAGCGTAGCGTGGCCAAGTCCTCTGCTTTTTTTTGAGTTTAGATTTGGGCTACTGTTTAAACTGTTTCCAGCAGTTGTTTTTTCTGCGGGTTAAAGATTAAATTATTTAGTTGCTTAGTTCTTGGTATTTGGGCTGTGAATAGTCAGTGGGCTTTTGGGCTAGTTTTGAACATCCATTCGGATGGTTTTGATATGCGAGTCTGGCAACGCTGGCGGTGTGCTTGTGCAGACTGTCGGTTCGGACTCTATATAATGTACATGTAAACGAACATTTAAATCAGATTGCAGTGTTTAGGGTGCATGTAAACTGTATCGTCGTAACTTTCAATCGTATTAAATTCAGTCGGATTGACAAAATTTTGTGCATGTAAACAGAGCCATTGTGTAATAGACAGTTTGGTCCACTAGAGCACGTTTTTTTCAAACTGGGGTCCCTCAGGTTGTGGTCTAACTGTACGTTAACACTGCTGCCGACTTGAGCTTCCAAAAAAGCTCAGGCCTCCTGGTCAAGGACATTTGTCAATAAGTACGCGGAAGCTTGTTGAAGCTTTGGCCGCTCTGAAGTCTTTGTCACCATGAAATGTTTCTTCGGAATCAGCTAGCGAAGAATGTCTAGGCTATATTCCGATTGGTTGCTGGTGTTTTGCTGCTGCTTGCCGCTGAACCCCGTCATACCTCATTACCATAAAGTTGAGCTTCTTTCAACTTTTTGATTGATGCTCTGGTCGCTCAAAACGCGACGCCGATGGATTTGACGCTCCTTGCAGCTGATAGAAGTCAGCTTTCATTGTAAATGAATGACTTCCGGTAACTTTGGAAGCTCAAGTCGGCGGCGGTGTGAACGTACAGTAAGAGATTCCCCAGCAAATTTCAAGGGAAAAGACAAATCAAAAATGGTAAACGTATACACAGTAGTAGCAAAGTATTTGAGTTTGTAAAAAAATTGCTGAAAACATAATTACAATGTTTCTTTACAAAATATGGATAAAAACTTTAGGAAACGGGTCTCTCGCTAAAACTTTATCATATGGGGTACTAGCTATCATACCGTTAAAAAACTCCTGCACTAGCAATACCTGGGTTTGTAAACAGCTGATAGATGTGCAATTTTTCATAATCATTATTTAAAATACTGCTGACCTCAACACTCCATACACTTCTTTTTCAGATAGTGGATGATTCACACTCAACTGCAAAGCAATGAAAGGTAAGCCAAATAAAACAGAACCTGTTTTGTTTACATTCACTTGCTTAAAGGGATAGTTCACCCAAAAATAAAATTAGGGAAATTGACCCACTCTCCTGTTGTTACAAACTTGCATCATTTATTTGTGCTGATGAACACAAAGGAAGATATTTTGAGTAATGTTTGTAACCAAACTGATCAGAGGCCCCATTGACTTCCATAATAGGAAAAAGAATACTAGAAGTCAATGGGGCCTCTGATCAGTTTGGTTACAAACATTACTCAAAATATCTTCCTTTGTGTTCATCAGAACAAAGAAATGTATCCAGGTTTGTAACAACATTAAAGTGAGTAAATTATGACCATTTTGGGGGGAACTATCCCTTTAATTTAGAGGTGCCCAAACTAGGGCCAATGACCTTTAATTTGGCATGTCATGCCACGTGAGATAAGGAAACATCATTGACGCAGATGTTCATATTTCTAATTAAACAGTTTTTAAAATGTAATTTTTTTTGTTTTATTTGTACATTACAAAAATGTAAATTGAAATTAAATGCAAGGAATTAAAATGAATACATTTATTTTTAATGTACATGGATACTTGAAGGTGTGCATCACGAAACTCAACGAACTCAGGTACCCTGCACTATAGGCTAATAATGGGGAGGTCGAGGGAGTGGCACACAGACAAAGGAAAATGTAAATGTAAAAATGATTGGCAAAATTATTTTCTCAGTTACCTTTGAAAATAAAACTGTATTAGTTATGCATAAACAGTAGTGCTGTGTTCAAAATATTGATACGAATAGGGATGCACCGATACCACTTTTTTGGAATACGAGTACAAGTACGAGTACTTGCATTTCAGTACTTGCCGATACCGAGTACTTAATAAAAAAACATGATTTAAATTTACAGGTAACAGCTTTAGTCATATAATTTAACAAAAAAACAAAGGACTAGTTTTCCAGTTTGTTGTAAACTCTGCCTCTTTGGACAACACAAGAGGCATTAACCCCTTACACGCCGCTCAAACATAGACATTTCTCAGACCGTGGTATCGATCCCTGGTATCGGGGGACTTTCAACGAGTACGGGTACTTTAGAAAATGTGGTATCGAGGCCGATACCCGATACCAGTATCGGTATCGGTGCATCCCTAGATACGAAGATACATCGTCATGAACGCCTGACGATGCGCGCATATATACCTCACCTTCCGTATCGATTCGGATGCACTTTTGAAGGTAGCATGACGAATCGCTGTTGATCGAAAATACGCATATGACTCGCGGAATATGTAGAGTTAAAGTTAAAGGGCGCACGGGTCTGCACAACTTGCAAACTTCTATTAAATACAGTAGTATTAGGTTTGACTGCATTTGTATACATATATTCATAGATATAGAATAATTAAATGAGAGACAAATATAAAGCTTAGAGTAAGGCACTATATTTGTAAATCTGCTTTAAAAAAACTTTATTTAAGTATTACTTAAAGTATTTCTACGAATTACCCCAAAAGCTAATAAATGAATGTCAAACACACAACAGTAACAACACTGCTTATTCAATGTATAATAAACAGATAATAATAATAATAATGTAACTAAATTCTGAACAAAATGTAATTCAAAATATTATAGTATTGTGATGTGCATCGTATCGTGGCCTTGTATCTGGATATGTACCATATCGGGAAATTGTTGGCAACAAAGTAATGTTTGCTTATTTATTTTTTAAATATTAGAAATGGATAAATTAGGAGAATCAGGGCAACTTTAATTTTAATATATAACACAGCAACATTTACTTTAAACTCTCGGCTCTTAGTCAGGTTGGATTTTTGGCCCTTGGTAGAAAAAAGTTTGGGCACCCCTGCTTTAATGTGCAAAAAAGTATATTTTAGACAGGCAGTAAAAGTTAAGAGAAAACAAAACACAATTCTTTGTTTGTCTCTTAGTTGTACTGAGCAAAATTAAAGAAGCATAGGTTTTGTTCTTATTACTTTCAGGGCAACAAAAGATTCTACAAAGTTCTCCAGGCCTTTAAGGGCAAAGTCCACCCTTACAAGAAAATTCTGTTGTCATTTACTCACCCTTATGTCGTTTCAATTCCATACACTTATGTTACTCTGTGGAACACAAAGAAAGGTATTTCTATAATACCTAGTAATATAAACAGATTGAAAGATGAACAGAATGTAAGGTTTTACTCACAATATTGAAGATTGACATAATGGTAAATTGGTAAATAATGTTTATTTTGGGGTCATCTGTCCCTTTAGTTGTTACACTATTGTATTTAAAATATTTTTCCAAGGTGGGCTGGCCTGTTAATATAGGATTATGTTTTTTTATCTTTACAGAACACATCTGTCACTAAATTGAACCCAGTCACCTTGGATTATGCCCAAAAGTGTGAGAATTACAAGAAACTCACCAGAACTGTGATGGACTCCATTTCCACCTTAGAAAAAATGACAACATGCTCTGTCACAGGGAAAAAAGGGACCACTGGTGAACAAAGACAGAGTCCTGACAGAGAAAGTGAAGCTAGTAATAGGTAAGGATGTTACAATATTGTGAGTTTTGGGCAAATTATAGTTTACCAACTTGTTTACACAACTATTATTCTTTTTAACTATTACATTCCTATTCTAATGTTGCTTTTCCATTGCATAGTAGGGCTGTCACTTTTGAGAAAAATCAAATTCGAACGGTTTCGAATATCATGCAATGTATCCGAATATATTCGAATATCTAGCAACCCATGGCATTTTAAGAACCGGATGGTTTATTTATAGTTCGAATACGGATATTTCACGTCATGTTCGAATGCATATTCGAATATCGAATAAAAAGTGACAGCCCTATTGCATAGTACCCCACGGTTTGGTTTAGTTTGGGTCGGGTCTGCTTACTTTTTGGAGCTTTTCCATTGGGTGCAGTACATAGTACCCGATACTTTTTTTCGTACCACCTCGGTTGGGGTTCAAAGCGACCCGAGCTGATACCAAACGTGATGCGAAAACACTGTAGATCACTGATTGGTCTGAGAAAATCGCGTCATCCTATAATGTAGATTAGCTTTACCTGTGCTAGCTTGCGCTGTCTCGAGCAAACATGTTGTCATCTGTGCTCTGCTATAAGTTCCCAAACTCCCTTTTAGCGATGAAAAACATCCACAAGTTGAGAATCAGGAACACCATAACAGTTTTTTCCAAACTTGCAGTTTTTGGCAGAACATTCACATCGAGCACTTCAGCATTATATGCTTAAATGCAACTTCATTGAGGCTCAGCGGAGCGCCGTCGACTGACGCCGCGGTGTTTGAACAGAAACTGTCATGTGAGACAGAGGTAACGTTAGTGATAAACGCGATGTGCAAACATCTATTTGTGGTGGCCAATTTTAATTTTGTGGCGGACTGAGAAAATAATAAATGTATGGAAATGTACAATGATGCTCTCACTTGTATGATGTCACAGTCTGCAGCGCAAATATAACGACACCCCTATAATCCCTCCCACTAGGAAGTGATACTAAACTCGATGGAAAAGCTAACCACGCCAAAGTGAGGTGAGCTGACCCGACCCAAACTAAACTAAACCGTGGGGTACTATGCAATGGAAAAGCGCCATAAGTGCAGAGTAAGATCATACACCAATACAAATAACAATACTTACTAGGGTTGGGTATGAAGAATCAGTTTCATTTTAGAACCGATTAAAACTTTAAAGAACCGGGGATTCGTTACGATGCACGCATTTTGATTCTTTTGATCGATTCCTGACTTTTCTCATGCATTCTCGCATGGTGAAACAGTAGTGAGCATTTTATTGTTGTATCTACCTGTATATGCCAGGACCTGCGACAAGAACAGGTGTTTCATTATGCACATGCATAGTTCATCATAATCAATATTTAAAAGTTGTAATGCTAACCAAATGCTGCCATAACCACAAAAAATAAATAAACCCACACGATCATGGTTTCATAATCGATTGTTGATGCCACATTCGAGTGGCCATTCCTACAAAGACCATACAACTAAAAACAGCTAATCCTGAAATTCAAAAAGAAAAAGTAAATGCTATCAAGAGAGACTAGGGATGCTAAACAATTAATCGCGATTAATCGTTAGCAGAATAAAAGTTTTTGTTTAAATCACATATGTGTGTAAACTGTGTATATAAATATTTTTATATATAAATATGAACACATTCATGTATAATTTTAAGAATTTTTTTTATATATTAAGTATTTCTATTTATATATAATATAAATTATATAAAAATATACAAATGTATATACACATGTAAACATTTCTAAAACATATACATGCATGTGTGTACATTTATTTATACAAAGTTATTGTTCACACACATATATGATCTAAACAAAAACTTTTATTCTGCTAACGATTAATCGCGATTAATCGTTAAGCATCCCTGAGAGAGACTGATGCTTGTATTGCTCTAATCTTTATTTATTTTTATTATCCTAAAACAGGGAGCCTGCTGGAAGAGAATCTGAGGACTGATGCACATATAACAATGGACATGCATAAAGACACATCTCTAACAATGGACATGCATGAAGACACATCTCTCTCTCTCTCTCTCTCTCTCTCTCTCTCTCTCTTTCTCTCTCACATACACACACACTCAGATATACAGTTGTTGTTGTATGGACAGCATTTTATTGATACTTGTTTTTTTATGAATATGTTTGGATACTTCTTATAATTTTCTGTATGTTTGCAAATAAATTCTCCATTTGAATCAGTTTTTCCTTACAGTAAAATGTGTCTTATGTCAAAGTCACATCATGGTGCCTTTATTTTATAACACCGACATCTTAGCAAGATTATAGCTTACCCTTGGGGTCAAAGGGTGAGTTTGAGTCCTGGGTTATGATAAGCAATTGTATGGCCTACTTTATATACTTTAACTCTCAAGTTCACATGTAAAAAAATACGTGATCACATGAGAAACCCATGTGATCACATGTGCATAATGTGATGACAATTTTTTGTGCTTCACATGGAAATTCACATGTGATTCACACAAAAGTGTTCCAAAAGCACACATTTCCCATGTGCAAAACACATGTTCTGCATGTGATTCTAACATGTTTTCATGTGTCACATGTGATTTTAACATGTTTTCACACAATAAATTTCACATGTGAAATGTGTGCTTTTGGAAAATTTTTGTGTGAATCCCATGTGAAACACATGTGATCACATGTGCATAATGTGGTGACCATTTTTTTTACATGTGCCACATGTGATCCACTAATTTCACATGTGTTTCACATGGGATTCACACAAAAATGTTCCAAAAGCACACATTTCACATGTGAAATTGAAAGGGAATTTGCATGTATTTCACATGTGAATTTGCATGTGCTTCACATGTGAGCCCATGTGTTTTACATGTGAGCCCATGTGTTTCACATGTGAATTTGCATGTGTTTCACATGTGAATTTGCATGTGCTTCACATGTGAATTTGCATGTGCTTCACATGTGAGCCCATGTGTTTCACATGTGAGCCCATGTGATTCACATGTGAATTTGCATGTGTTTCACATGTGAATTTGCATGTGTTTCACATGTGAATTTGTATGTGCTTCACATGTGAATTTGCATGTGCTTCACATGTGAGCCCATGTGTTTCACATGTGATTCACATGTGTTTCACATGTGATTCACATGTGAGCCCATGTGATTCACATGTGAATTTGCATGTGTTTCACATGAGAATTTGCATGTGTTTCACATGTGAATTTGCATGTGTTTCACATGTGAATTTGCATGTGTTTCACATGTGAATTTGCATGTGTTTCACATGAGAATTTGCATGTGTTTCACATGTGAATCTGCATGTGTTTCACATGGGATTTTGCATGTGTTTCACATGGGATTTTGCATGTGTTTCACATGTGATCTCATGTGTTTCACATGGGAATTCACATGTGATTCACACAAAAGTGTTCCAAAAGCACACATTTCCCATGTGCAAAACACATGTTCTACATGTGATTTTAACATGTTTTCATGTGTCACATGTGATTTTAACATGTGTTCACACATTAAATTTCACATGTGCAAAATCACACACATGTGATCACATGTGGCCACATGTGTATTGCACATGTGAGCATGTGTATTGCACATGTGGCCACATGTGTATTGCACATGTGAGCATGTGTATTGCACATGTGAGCAGATGTGTTTTGCACATGTGAGCACATGTGTTTTGCACATGTGAAATACATGTGCTTTTTCTGTAAGGGCAGGCTGACTGCGTGAGGCTAGCAAGGGAGTCTTCGATTCGTGGTAAGGGGAAGGCGTCTTTCTTGGTTACCAGGTTCAACTTGCGATAGTCCACACAGAACCTCCAGGCTCCCGTCTTCTTTTGTACGAGCACGATGGGGGCCGCCCAGGGACTGCTACTCTCTCGGACAATGCCCCGGCCCAACATGCCCTGCAGGAGTGTACGTACTTCCGCATACAAGGTAGGTGGGATCGGTCGATATCTCTCCCTACTCGGCCCTGCATCCCCGGTGGGGATGTGGTGTTCCACCACCCTGGTGCACCCGTAGTCCTCATCGTGCCTCGCAAACACATGTTGCCACTTCCGAAGGAGTGCCTGCAGTTTCTGTGTCTGTACCTGTCCCAGGTCGTCCCCTTGCAGTGACTCACCCGCTAGGTGTCTTGGCACACCTCTCTCCTGGCTACTCGCCGGGGCATCCAACTGGGTCAGGGCCACCTCGATCACAGTGGGGCACACCTGACGAAAACTGACGTCCCTCTCTTCCCTCACCTGGTGGGGTGTGACCGTCGTCAGCCGGGCCAGTCGTTGATGCCGGTGTAGCTGTACTGCATAGGGGTGCTCGTTTCGTACCCTTACCGGGATTCTCCCCCGGTGGACCGCCACTAGTCCCCGTGCTACCTCCACTTGTGGGCAGTCTGTATGTGGCTCTACTAACACCCACTCCTCTGGGCTCGCTTCTCGAAGGGGCACTCTTGCCCATACGATAGCCTCACTCCTAGGGGGAATAGACAAAGCAAAACGACACATTACTCTTCCCACTTCCTCCCGATTTCTACGCACCTGGTTCATTTGGACCCGACGGCAGTCGGCCACTACACGCTCCCACTTGGGTCTCTCGGTGGGTGAAATCCTCGGACCAGGCCTAGCCTGGAATATCTCCTCCCAGCATTCGGAGAGGACATTCATGCCCAGTAGGGCTCGGTGGGCGCCCAAACACCTATCTTCAACAATGATCACACCTTTCTGGGGGACGACTACCCCATGCACTTCAAGATCCGCCAGGCGATAGCCAATGTAGGGGATTTCTAGGCCGTTAGCGCCCTTCAACGTCAGCCAGGGGGCCTCCGTTCCTCGTGTTCCTTCCTGTCCGAATATCTCCTTGGAGAGGCTTTCTGCGAACATCGTTACCTGTGAGCCCGTGTCTACCAGGCACTGAATCCATTTGCCACACACTTTTACTTCTGCCACCGGGCTATGCCCGATCATCTGCTGCCTAGAACTGTCCCTTCTTCCCGGGTCTTCTCGAGGGGTCCCGGCCACACGACCCACTGTGGCCGGTCGTCCTAAAAACCCCCTTCAGATGCCCTGCGAGGCCCACACTGACGGCTGTAATGTCCAGGCTCACCACAACGATTGCAAATTGGTCGTCCCTGGTCATCCCATTCAAAACGGGGTCGATTATAACGGTTCGGGCGTCCCGGCGGCTCTCGGCTCCTCTCCGAGTATACTCGCTCTCGGGGTGCCGGCCTTGGCTCCTCCCGCGCCCTACCTTGGCGCAGCTCTCCCAGAAGCGTTTTAGATAATTCTGACATCTGCTCCCGGACATCCTTCATCAGTTCTACTTTTAGAGCCTGCTTCCAATCCGTGCGTTCTGGTGGTGGTGGCACACTCTCGTTTACCGCTGCACATACTGGGGTCTCACTCACCTCGACCTCGTCGCCCTCCAAGGCTAACGCCTCCTTCCTTAGATCTTCAAATGTGAGGTCGGGGTCTCTGCGAAACTGGACCCTCAAACTCTGTCTCACGGGGCCCTCTTTCATCCCCAGGAGGAATTGGTCGCGCAGCAAAGTCTCGCCATCTCCCAATCCATGGTCGCGGCGGGCCTGTAGCCGGGTGAACTGCTCTCGCAGTCTCAGGGCAAAAGCTCTAATGGGTTGTCGGGGGCCTTGTTTACTATTAAAGAATTGGGAACGGAGGACAGCTACGGGGGTGTGGTCACCATATTGCTCGGTAAGGAACTGAAATATAGTTTGGGCACTGGCTCGGACAGCTTCAGGGGCGGCCTGTACTTCTCGCCGCGCTTCTCCCTCTAGGGAGTTTAACACGAACTGGAGCCGCTGGGCTACACTAAGGCTTTGCAGGTCGGCTAAATACTCCAACTGGGCCTTCCATTCCGTCAGTCGTATACCCGACTCTATCCCTCCATACTTTTGGACCCAAGGGCTGCCCATAAAAACAGGCACCGCACGGGGTTGGGCTGCGGGCCCCGCGTTGTCGGTCATTGGGCTAGTCTGGTTACTCAACTCGAGGTGGGGCCCTGCCGACTACGCCAAAATCTGTCACAAGCCAGGGGCTGGCTGCTAGTGGTTAAGCCACGCCCCTTCTCAATTCCCACCTCGAGGAGGTCCCCAAAACCAACCCAATGACCAAACAACAACGAGGAACAGGTAAGTATAAAAATATTCTTTAATTGTTTAAATATTTAAAAAGATTCTGGGGATTGGGGAAAGGGAAATTAAAACTAATATCTGGATCTATCCTCCAAAGGGCCACGAGCAAGTGAGTGACAGGGGAGTGGGGGTTGCGTCGGGGAACGGGCTCCCGCCTCTGGTTCCCTCTGCCCGTGGCGCGCTCCTCTTCCTTCCTGGAGGCAGAATAAAGCAAATCAGTGTTGGTATAGACTTTCTCTCATCCGTGTACCTGTAGCCAGCTCAAGACGGTCCACCGCCTATCTCACACAGCTCCTTGCTTGTCGACTCACTCTCCTTTCCCTGTTCTCTCTTTCTCCACAGCTGACTGCTGGGACATAAAGGCACAATGAATCGGTCTCCAATGGTTCTCTCACCTCTGCGCTGACTACAGCTTTGGGTAGGTATGGCTCTCTTCACAGTTCGGTATCTCAGTGCTCACGCTGGCTCTTTCTCTCTCTCTCCACAGATGACTGCTGGGACATAAAGGCACAATGAATCGGTCTCCAATGGTTCTCTCACCTCTGCGCTGACTACAGCTTTGGGTAGGTATGACTCTCTGCACAGTTCCGTATCTCAGTGCTCACGCTGGCTCTTTCTCTCTCTCTCCACAGATGACTGCTGGGACATAAAGGCACAATGAATCGGTCTCCAATGGTTCTCTCACCTCTTGCGCTGACTACAGCTTTGGGTAGGTATGGCTCTCTGCACAGTTCCGTATCTCAGTGCTCACGCTGGCTCTTTCTCTCTCTCTCTCCACAGGTGACTGCTGGAACACAAGGCACAATGAATCGATTCTCCAATGGTTCTCTCACCTCTGCGCTGACTACAGCTTTGGGTAGGTATGGCTCTCTGCACAGTTCAGTATCTCAGTGCTCACGCTGGCTCTTTCTCTCTCTCTCCACAGGTGACTGCTGGGACACAAGGCACAATGGATCGATTTTCCAATGGTTCGCTCACCTCTGCGCTGACTACAGCTTTGGGTAGGTATGGCTCTCTGCACAGTTCAGTATCTCAGTGCTCACGCTGGCTCTTTCTCTCTCTCTCCACAGATGACTGCTGGGACACAAGGCACAATGAATCGATTTTCCAATGGCTCTCTCACCTCTGCGCTGACTACAGCTTTGGATAGGTATGGCTCTCTGCACAGTTCAGTATCTCAGTGCTCACGCTGGCTCTCTCTCTCTCTCTCTCCGGATGACTGCTGACTACCGCTTCGAGGTAGGGATGGCTCTCTGCACAGCTCTCACAACACACTCCTCTTCCCTGTTGATTTGGCAGTTTTAACAGGTCATATATTACTCTAACAGGGTGGCGGACTTACGGTAACTGGCTGCGCGATGCGTCAGCTAGACAGTGGTTTCCTATGTGACGCCGGGGGCCAAAACCCTCTCGGCGAGCTCGTTGGTCTACAGAGGGGCGAGAACGTCGCGCCGGCACACCGGGTCGAGCGCTGCCCTTTCCTCGAGACCCGTTGGTCAATCGAAAACTGGACCGGGGCGCCCTTTCGTCGAGACCTCGGGCCGGCGGATCTCCGTCGCCTCCAACTCTGTGATGATAAAAAGACACAGGTAAGGTAGCAATATTATAGATAATACTCACACACCGTCAATAGCACAGTTCTTCACCGCCACTCCTAAACTCAAGTCCGCCGAGCGTTTGGCTGGGAAAATACTTCGAGACGCCACTCTGAGATTTTAAAACTGAAACACACTCACAGCATATTCATGTACAGGTTTTTACTCTAGAACCATTCTTCCTCTTCGTCGTCTCAAGAACGAGTGACTGGAGGCGGGGGTACGTCAGACAAGACACAGCAATCTCACTGCAATACACAGCACCACTTCAAGTGAAAATTTCTACATCCAAGACTCACCCACCACGCGAGTGCACACAATAGACGCCCGTCTTCCTTCACCTCACTCTGGACGAAGAATATGGAGATGTTAACTTGGCCTAGTGTTTGTCTTTGTCACTGGAGCTGTTTCAGCACAAAGACCCTTTGGCTCACCCACCGCGCTGGTTCAGGGGTAGGGCCACCCACTCTCTTTCAAAAACACTCAAGAGATACACAGGTCAAATATATGTACAACACATCCATAAAAAGACTCCGTTACTCACAGCTGCTGTACTTTCTTCGTCCCACGCTCTCCAAGATTTATCTCACACTGCTAGGACTCTAGATGCATAGACAAAGTGGTCTTCAGCCACCACCACCACTTTTCCACAATCGTATACTCACAATGATGCGTCTTTCCTTCCTTCGTTTCTTTCATCCAAGGTCAGTATTCGCTTAATTCTTCTACCTATAAGGTCTTCGGTATCTTCATCAATGTAAGGCTATAATCCAAACGAGAGAGAGAGCAGTTACAACAATCCAAAACAGCGTACCCGGCGAGCCCAACTCGGCGCTACGATACACACCACCAACAGGAATAATAAGCACACCAACTGTGGTTTAAACTGCCCTCAAATACTCTCCTGAGTATTGCCACCGTCCAATCACCCGGCGCTCCTCTTAATGACACTCAGCTGTATGCAATTCGGCTGATTACAGCGTTCGCGGCGCTACCGGATGTCCGGTGTTTCCTCTTACCGGTCCGGGCGGAAACATCCGGGCGGAACCAAACTTTCCCAATTTTTGGTTCCGCCTAAAAGATCGTCACTCCTGTGACATCGTCATGGCTGAATCACAACACTATCATCAGTAATGCCCTCTCGTACCTTACGCACACCACACACCACAGAACAGATATCAATATGTCAGCTGGAGGGGAAGCGAAGGTCATCGCTTTCGGCTTTCACAAAATGGCAAAACACGAACAGTCTGTTGCAAGACATGCAACATTAAAATCACGGGCAGCCAGACGACAACCTCCAATTTCGTCCGTCATTTGAAGATCCATTCTGCCCAGTAAGTGCTTGTCAATTTGTTAATATCTGGTTAGTTAGTTGGTAGTTAGGTAATGTCATAATAACTAAAGGAGCCATTAACCCTCATCATACCGTGTTAGGGACAAATGTAGGCAAAATAAGTTGAATTTATTTTTTAAAAATACGGCCCTTGATCTGAGCGGTACGAGACTTGGCTACTTTTTCTAAGTTTGCCACCTGAACACACACACACAGAGAAAAATGACTGGATTCTACAATGTTAGGGCCGGTTTACATATTGCGTCTTTTGCACACTCAAGTTCGTTATTTCAAATGTAGGCGCACGAACGGAAGAGATTACAATTTTGTTTAATTCCATGATGTATTTTACTGAACATGAGTATTTCTTTATATCTTTATATTCTATATATCTTTATTAAGATCAGATTCTGCAGGTAAAATTACAATAATAAGGTGACTTGACTTGGACTTGACTTGACCTACTACAGGACTTGACTTGACTTGACATAGTCTGTGACTCGACTTGACTTGACTTGCCCAAGAAAAAAAAACTTGGGACTTACTTGAGACTTGAAGGTTTAGACTTGAGGCTTACTTGAGACTTGAAGGTTCAGACTTGAGACTTACTTGAGACTTACTTGAGACTTGCACATGTGTGACTTGGTCCCATCTCTGCAGCATAGCCCTTGATTCATATACATGTGCTTAAAGAAAATCTGTCAACAAATATACCGAATCAGCCTCGCTGCAGCTGTATCACTATGTCAAAGCAATCCTCTGCTGAAGATGCATGTAGGTCCAAAAAAAGCTGTTGATACACAACTTAAATACAGTCTAGTGGGCTTTTCTCATCCCCAACATATTGTGCCAGCAGCATTCTGGGATTTGGAGCATCCATTTGTTTGGCCTGTCAAATACTTACATCATTCAACATGCCTACTGACAGTATGTTTCCCTTTTTATGTATGTTTTTTTTTACAGTAAAATATCATATCTATTGTTTTACTTGAACATCACACAAATTTAAGCTGGAGCATCTGCTGTTTTAGTGCAACAAATTACTGTAAAATAGTTTTTGTAAATGCCCCCTGTTTTTTGAACAAATATTTAATTGATCATTATAATGTCCACACTCTTAATAGTCTGACAGTACATTATTTTAACCCCAACAGATCTATGCAAGCTATACATAAACAGAGCACTTATTTTCCATAGTTAGTTTGTTAATTGATGAATGACTCATGAAATTCAACCCATTCACAAATTGATTCATTTGTATTTCCAGGAAAGTACATAATTATGACTTTGCCACACATTGACATTTCCAGAACTAATAATCAAAATATCTGACTGTAATATTTTTTGTTCAGTGTACTTAACCCTAAACTTAACCCTTTTTAGCATCTTACAGTACAGTGGTAATTAAATCTCAGAAAAAATTAAGCTACTAACCAACAGTTCTACATTGTATAATTTAATATATTTTGTTCAATTCAAAATGTTAATTTTTGGAATGTTTTACGTCATTCATTTTCTTTTGGGGGGCCACGTAGGGATTTCTGATAACGGGTCTGTCCTTGACATCTAAATCATATGACTTTGTTCAAGTTTTCGGTTTAGTTCGCCTAACATGGTGGCAGAATTATTATTCTTATATATTAATCTTACTTTAATAAAATAAAAAATGAAATTGCAGAGTCTTGTCTTAAGATGCTGAAATAGAAAGTCATACATTGTTTGTGCTATCATTTTTTAGCACATTTTGAAGTGCCTGTGTGTTTTTAACTTTGAGGTGTGGTTTCCCAGATGGGGTTTAGATTATTTCAGGACTAGACCTTAGTTATATTGGGACATTTAAGTAACCTTACAAAACACATTACTGGTGTGCATCTTCAAGGTGTTTATAAATTAAAAGAGCTCAAAGTCTTTTTAATCCTGGACTTGGATAAGCCCTGTCCAAGAAACCGTCCCAAAAATCTATCTGTTGGAAAACTTAATGTACCTAAACTGCTTAGTTCATAATTCAAAATGCAATTACAATAGACATATGTTTTAAATAAGTGCAAATGAAATAAAAAGTGATGTGAAATGATTTTTTCTATAAACTTAAGCAGGTTTAAGGGTTAAAACAATGCCGGGCATAGTCATCGTTTCATGATTCATGAGTTTACTTTTACATAACTTTACATACTCTGTAAAAAAAATTCCATAGAAATTGTAGCTGGGTTGCCGGTAACTTACCGTAGATTTAAATTTATGTTATTTACTGGCAACATTTTGTTCAAAGTTAAATGAACATTAAACATTTACAAGTTTTTGTCTTTACAGAGTAAAACAAAAAACAGCATTAAGCTAAACATTCTGGAAAACAAAATCTGAAGCAAAAAACAGAAAAAGGTTGATGATGATTTCTGGTTCCCAGAATGCTTTGCATGAGGATGTTATTGTATAGTTTTATTCTGTAAAGATAAAGACTTGTTAATATAAAAAAATAAATAAATAACTTTGAACAAATTCTTGCCAGTAAATAACATAAATTTAAATCTACGGTAAATTACCGGCAACCCAGCTGCAATAACATTGTAATTTCTACTGATTTTTTTTACAGTGTAGCCTATTTAAACTAGGTGTTGTCCTTTACTACATAGTATATTTGCATAGCTTGCACAATTTGCATATAATGTGGACATATCACACTTGGAGGGTCACAACACTTAACTATCGTGCCTGGGCTACTGCACCTCACTGGAGAGATGAAGGCATCAATCTGTCTCCTTACTGTCCTCTGTGGACTGACAACAGCTTTGATTAGAGATCATGTCTATGTGAACATCTCAATGACCTGGACTGAGGCTCAGACTTACTGCAGACAATATCACAAAGACCTGTCAACTGTCCAAAGCGATGGAGAACAACAGATACTTATAGGGCTACAAGGGGAAAACGTGTCACTAAGTTGGTTCGGCCTGTACAGGGAGACGAAAAACTCTGAGAACTTTCTGTGGTCCGGTGGTGAATCCGTCTCATTTTACAAATGGGAAAACGGTCAGCCAAATAATAATATGGGAATTCAAGACTGTGTGTGTACAGCCAATGTTTGGAATGACAAAGAGTGTAATAACATGTATCCTTTTTACTGCCACACTAACTTCATTCTTATTCAAGAGAAGATGACATGGGAGGAAGCTTTAGAGTACTGCCGGCTTTACCAGACTGATCTGGCCAGATTGACATCTGAGAAACAACTGGATTTAATAAAAATCGAGACAGTGGATTCCCAGACCGACAGCGTGTGGATAGGCCTGCGCTTCATGGCTCTAGAATGGTTCTGGGTGAATGGACAACCTTTGGGGAATCTCGTTACGCTTCCAGCATGCCCTGTTCAACTCAATCGTTGTGGAGCCCGCAACATAAAAACTGACACCTGGGAGAACAGAGACTGTGGAGAGAAGCTTAACTTTCTCTGCAACTGAGAAGTTAACGCAACAAAACACAATAAGATAAACAATAGCTCAAAATATTATATTTGTGTCCAACAGAAATTTAACAAAGGTCATTTTATGAAGCTGTGATGTTTTTCAATTAAGTAAAAATGTAGATTGAGGATGTAGGGTTAAGACACAAAACTGCTATATTTATTTTGTTTGTGTTTCAATACTTTATAATAATTATATAAAACAATATTGGAATGTAAAAATATTGCTTGGTTTTATTTTAAGAGGAATATCTGGTACACTGTAAAAAATCTTTGCCGCCTTAAATTTTTACAAGATTTACAAGTTATGTCAACTTACTATTATTTGTGTTGACAAGAGATGAGTTGCATAACTTATAAAACTTAAGTCAACTTCATTTTAAAATTTTTAACAACTCATCTGTAGCTATAACAATTCATCTCTAGTCAAGTGTTGTGTGCAATTGTGTAGTATAGGCTTTTGCCTACTGTTTTAGAATTTATGTCATGTATAATATAAGTTGATTATTAAAATCAGAAATATTATTTGTAATTTAAATTTTACCTCATTTTCTCTCTCCAACACACTTTCTTCTTTAAATAATTTACACTCAAATGGTTTTAATGGACCCACAACAGAGTATATTGATTAAAGTTAATCTTATTTATGGTATCTGATGGTTATTTATGGTCTCTTTTTTCCAATAAAGGACTGTTTTGACATTTAATATTTCAAACATTTATGTAGTCTGTTATTTACTTTAAGTATATTTTTTTATTGAAATTAGGACTAACATTAAAACTTAATAAAAACTAAAGACATTGCAAAATATTCAAACTAAGATATAAAATCTTTAACAAGATCTATTCCCATAGACCAGTCTAAACAAGGTAAATTGTAATGGCAGGATGAAATACAACTACAAGTTTAGCTGAAAACCAAACTTTCAAAAAAGCTGTCATGGCCCCCATTAAACTTGCTTCAGGGTAATAACATTTGAATTATCTCCAAACAAAAGTAAACAGGGACAAATATCTATCTCTGAAAGGTCTGACATGAATATGCAGTGGGGAAAATAAGTATTTGACACATCAGCATTTTTGTCAGTAAGGGGATTTATAAGTAGGCTATTGACACAAAATTTCCACCAGATGTAGTCATCAAGCCAAATATTGAATTCATACAAAAAAATCAGAACATTTAAGTATACAAGTTGAGTCGTAATAAATAAATTGAAATGACACAGGGAATAAGTTTTGAACACATGAAGACAACAAGGTGCAAAACGGCATAGGAGATTTCAGGAGATCACCTGAAATGTGTCAGTATTGAGAGAGAAACCCTGCCCCCTTTCATTACTAATTGATATCAGCTGCTTTAGTCCTAATTGATGGCCTATAAAGGCTTCTCATTACCCAGGAGGCACACAGGAAAGACTTCATGACGGGTGAAAGCAAAGAACTCGCTCAAGAGCGCTCACCAACAAAACTAGTAATGCGTCTTTTACCAGCTTTATCATGTGATAAATTTATTACAAAACATTTTTCAATCATTTGTTCAAACAAAAAAGATTTATATGCATACAGTCAGAAAGAGAAGAAAAGAAACCTCACACAAACCTAATCTTGGTTTTGTTATTTCTGATTGTATTACTTTTCTTGTGTATACACACTCTGTCAATATATGAATCAAAAAAACTCCAACATCTAAATTTAAAGCCTGTGGCACAGAGCACTGGTATAAACTCAAAAAGTCCTCTCACGACCCTCCAGAGGAAAGTGGGTTTGGATGATGGGTCTGTAGTATAAAAATATCTTGTGCTGTGTATCTCAGATAGACTCTATTTAGGGCATGTTTTTCATGTTTGACACAGAACAAAGCCATGCAAACTGCTGGCACATGTGCACTCTTCATTTGTCCCATCCAAATTGTCTCTGTTCAAGTAAAATCACAAAATTAAAGAGAAATAAATAAACATCTTCTGAAAACAGATGTAAAAAATAATTCAAGAAAACTGTTAGTCAGGTGAGACTCAACACGAATAACATACTGTAATACTATAAAGATAATTTTTTAGTGGGGTTGCGGCCCATCTGGGAAGAAAACTGTAGAGACAGCTGGAGACATACTTGGTAAAAAATATCCGCAAACACTATTAAAAAAGAAAGTGTCTAAAGATTGTAACAAAGCATACTTACATAAAAGAACTAGCGGCAACAAAAGCCACCTGTGGTGTCACCTCACGTCACCTGCATGGATACACAAACCATAAACAAAGCAGCATCTGCTTATAATTTTTAAACCTCTATCCTAAAATTTATATTTTACATTTATATTAGAGTGATATCACCAATTGGCTCCAATTCAACATGCCGACGGGGTCCGACTGCTGCCATGGGAGGGGACAGGCCTGCAGAAAGCAAATGAAGCATTTGAGAGTCCATTGAGTAAACAAAAATTGTAGAAAAAATGTAATGCTAAAACACACCTGTGGAAGGAGTCAAAATAAATCAGGGCACCAGCCACTTGCTTTGGAAATGGACTTGCAAATACACATAAAGAGTCAAATTTCTTGACTTAAATTTCAGTCAAACAAAAATAGTTTAGTAAATTAAGCTTAATGGCAAAACATGTCTTAATACAAAATGTAAACAAATGTCATGAACTGCCTAACCATAAGAACTAACAAATTACATTTAAATAAAACTTCACATTACCAAATATAACAAACAATTAAGTCTTCTTTTTCTTTTACTCAATCCAGAAAAAAATCTGACTGCATCAAGTAAAACAAGGTAATTTATTTTTCATTAAGGCTTTGTTTATTTTAAAGTTTTACACTGAAATATTTTCATGATTTTATATAAAAACACAATTTTATCATGCTACACTTTCGTAATGCGATTAAACCAAATAAATATTTAATAAAATACAAACGATACAAGACGTGTGTGTTTTAAAATCAAAATGCTTTAACTCCCTTTTAAAACCCGAAGTTAAAACATAATTGAGCATGCGCGCATGCGCACACGAAACAAGCCAGTAACGTTTACATGCTAATCGACATTGTGAAATAGGTTATGTTTGCTGTTTTCAGAGGACAAGGTGAGCAGCCAATGTCACTTTGACATGAATGCAACCTATGAATTGTAACTACATACTCGTCTTAACACGTGAAAAGTTGAATAATCCGATATAAACGTATATAATGTTAATACTCAAATATCTAACAGACAGTGATTGTAATTTAGCTGCTGTAACTAGTCACTATTCTTAATCACCTCGATGTTGCAGACAAACAAGCGTTGCACACAGTTTCTGTAGCTAGAACAGATGTGTTCACTATGAAAAGTTATTGAATGAGATAACATCATTAAATTATTATTTTTTAATTTAAGCTATTCTATCGTTGTGCTGATTCAGTGTTTTTTTAAATTGATGGACGAAACTATCTTAGGGCGACCTCTACTGTCCGATATGTGAAAGCAAAGGACATAGGCTAGGCTACAGTGAAGCCATTATTAATTCCAGTTTATGTTAACAGCTTTACCGTTCAAGGCTTTTTATCTAATGTCACAAGGTACTTAGACTTTGTTTGTTTGAACTGGCAATGTGTCACTAAATTAGTGCTTGGTGGGAGACAGTTTTTTTTCGTTCATAGGTTCTAGGAGGCCACAAAGCACTATTACAGTATGTGTCTGGTTGCTTTGCTTTTATTTGCACTGTTGCCTCTGGCTGTTTCTCTGTCTATATTTGTGAATTGAACAGAGGCGCTGAAATGTTATTGCATCTCCATACACCAGCACTGCTGCCTGGCCCCGCCTTTGACCGGAGATGTGCACAGAATTTCAATGAGCTTTGTGAAGGAACGAGACGTCGTCTGTCTCAGTTTGTGTGTGCGTCTGGATGATTTCAAAGCTGCTTCTGATGTTCACCAGAGGTTCGTGCAAGCACTTTCAACTAGTTTGTTTTATCTTGCATTTTGGGTCACTTTGATTGAAAGGATGAAAGACCCTAAAAATGCATGGGTGAATCTTCCAAAAAGGAATTTTATCCTTAAAAGGCAAATGACATTTTACCACCCCTCCCTCCCCATGTTGTAACACAGAAAATGAATTATTATTTAAAAGCAAAGTATTTAAATATGGATCACTTGGAGAAAGATTTCTTTTTGACAAAACCAATAATGATAATAACTGTAGGTTTTATTTATTTGTGTTAACTGGGACGTGCTACAAATGTTTAATGTAGATCTCAGACAGCATGCACGCTCTGTGATATTCATGCTCATCAGATCATTTGCTAAAGTTCAGTGGTCTTTAGGGATGAACAGTGGTGTTTGGGAAGAGCAGAAGGTTAGCTTGATATCCGAAAAGAGGCTAAAAATCTGTGTGCGCTTTCTTTGCGTCAACACAATAGGGGTTTTGTCAGCCTCTCACCATGAAAGAGAGCAAGCCAGTACAGGGACAAGTGTGCCGGCTCGCAAGGTATCCGATGTATGCAAGTGTGACGCAACGTAGAGTGTGCCTTGCAACAACCAGAAGTAGCACTGCCCATGCCGAGTTAGCTATTAACAAAGGCAAGCATTCAAATGAATCGGGCACCACTCCAAAAAGGGTTTGGGGGAGTGAAACAAGACAGCTCAGCTGATAAATATTCATTGAACTCTGGCATTTCTGCAGTGTTCTTACTCTCTCACGCCGGGGTTCTTTCTCTGTCTCCGGCGCTCTTTTCATTTGCCCTTTTTTATTTTGATTTGTATGCGTGATGCCACCTGCACCACTTTCCTAATAGAATTGCATGGTAACTGAGAAGACCAGGAGATGGTGTCCCCTGGTGTTTCCCTATTGTACTCTCCCTCTCTTTTCTCATGGTCTCTATATATTCCCCAGGTTATCCTAGCTTGGGGACTCTTAAGTTTGTCATGTGACACTTTGGGCCAAGTTCACGTGACCATGAGGATTGCTGCTCAGCACCACATGTGATTCTCTCTCCTGTTGTGTGAAACAAAAAGACAGAGAGAGCAAGAAATTTTAATGGAATGGGGACTCACATTTTCTCTTCCCCTGCTATTTCCTTGCGTAGCCCCCATTACCTGTCGTAAGGCAGATTGCTTGGAAGCCAGAGTGTGGGTCAATGTGTGCATGTGTGTCTAAGGAGCGGAGTCTGTGAACAGCCTGTCTCTGTTTGTGCTGCAGCTACTATTCGGGTAAGTTCTCAGATACTCGCATCATTCACTTGTGCTTGGTAACAGTGAAGTCATTGTCATGCATGATGTGTGTGTGTGCAGAACCCCATGTAAATATTGTTACGCTCTCATGAAAAAGAAAGTGTGACGCAGTAACAGCGGGCTCCTTTGATGCCACCCTCATTTTACTCATGCTTTTTTTTAGTATCAATGCTATTGTGAAAGACATTTGCAAAGTTAAGTGACTTATGCTAGTATACCTTACTAGGCACTTTAAGTTTAACTGGAATATTATATACCTGAATGGAAAACAATAGGCTGGTGCGAAGAAAGTGGTGTTGTTGTTTTGAGGTGTATTGCAATATGTGGAAAGTTTGAAAATGATGAGGTGCTTATTGTCTTATATGGGAAGTGTCTGGCAGAGTGAAATCTCATTGGATGATCATCCTTGAATGAATTAGTTGTGTGAAAGTTCATGCTTATTTACATGCATTCATGCTCTTGGATGTATTATAGTGTGGTGAATCAATTTTATTTTTGACATTTGGGTTAATTTCTCATTTATAGAGGAAATTTAACATAATTTGATTTACAAGTTTTGACGAAAAACATACAATGCAGTCGGTTCCAGGACGTCCGTCATTGAATATCCCATTTAATGTTGTTTGGAAAATTTTAACAATTCACAAAACATGCAAAAGAGTATTTTTTTTAACTATTTTTAAGATATAGAGATTTGAACTAGAAATAAAAAACACAACAATTGCTACAGAAAACAACTTTAGGTGTAAAATCTTTGGTGAACACCTTTTTTGCACCCTTGAACGGCACCGCTGGAAAGGGACACCGGATGAAGGGTCATGCCAGATAAAAAACACTTACTGTAACAGTACGTACTGAATTACATGAAGTAGCAACGCATCGGCCGTTAAAACAGTATGTTCTCTATATAGGCAGCATCCAAAATCTAAGGCAGCTGACTTGATGCCTCACTGCCTTATGAGGCAATGACTTCGGCGGCATGAAGGCAACTCTAGGAAACGCATTCGGACAGCCTTCATAGGCAGCGTAACAGAATTTTATATGTAAACAAAGAGCGCCGTTGTGAAAACTAATCCCATATTAGAAAACTACAATACAAATTTTTTTCTTAGAAATGCAATCAAAAAGTGTAAAAAGTGAAAATATAACCTTATTTATAGGGCTGTGACAATTAATCGTGCAGATGCGCCTTCTCTCAATGAATGAATTTAAATGAATTATGGTAAAATCCTGGCACATTCAAAAGATAGAGGGCGCTCTCATGCAGAAACTCCATTTGTACCACAGAAGAAGTACCATAACAAACGCTATTCCAGGAAATGTCTATAAGAATATTTATACCACAGTTATTCAAATTGTTTCAGGTATTTCATGATATTAAAGAATATTATTAATGATTTTGTTTAAGGAGTGTTGCTTTTTTAAATGCACGTTATAAACAACTCAAACTGATTTTAGATTGATAAGGACTTCTTGCTGACCAAAACGCCATAGTACACGCACAAGCTGTGCATGAAACACAGAATCCCAGCCTTGCAATTCAGAATCAATTTCAGACAGGTATTTTTTTTATGGGAAATGCAATTCATTGTCATAGCCCTACTTATTTATACTAAATTTGTGCTCCAGCCACTTTCTTGGCCGGCATTTTTTTTTAACTGGACCAGGCTCGACCTCCAAACTACATCCGCCATGTTGATACATCATGTGACATACAGCGTTATTACAAGTGAGCCGTTAAATTAAAGAAAAAAACACAGTTTTTCAATATTTTATTATGTTCTTACCTCAACTTAGATAAATTATTAGATACCTATCTTTTTTCAATGCGTGCACTTAATCTTTGTACAGCGCGTCATGAATGTGTTAGCATTTAGCCTAGCCCCATTTATTTCTAAGGATTTAAACAGAGATTAAGTGCACACATTGAATAAAGATAGGTATGTATTAATTCGTCTTATACCACGGGATTGTTAAATGCTTTTTTCTGATTGGCTGAGAAATGTTTCATGAGTGTTATTATTTTTCTGTAAACCGCACACCTTACCTTTTAAATGTCTTAAAAATAGACACCAGAGCAATGTTTTGGTAACCGTGGTATTAGCGGAATAATTGACGCCGGTCCTTTGAATTATTTGAAAATAATGCACTTCGCGTCATGCCGCATTACCACCTTGACTGTGCATTATTTTCTTATAATTCAATGGCTTGTGGTCAATTATTCCTTACAAAATTGAGGTGAGAACGTAGTAAAATATTGAAAAACTGTGGTGTTTAACTTTAAATAATATTCAACAACCACAATTTAACCACAAAGAACAACAGTTTTCTTTATGTATTTACATTTGAATAGAACTGCGCCATCGCTTTCCGACATTTTTTATGTGAAATTATTATGACAACGTTGCTTCTTCTTCTTTCGGTGAGTCATCTCCTGCGGGTTCACGGTATAATATAGTTACCATCAAAACCACACTTCCAAATCTTGCCGGTGGTAGTAGGTACTTTTCGCCTACAGTTTTTTGAATATTATTAACTCAACATGCTACTCGCTTCGCCTGCTATATAGTATGGAAGTTGACTATTTCGGATTACTTTCTACACCAAATGTTTTCCAATGGCCACATGAGACACAACACTGTAAAAAGTAATACCTAGATCTAACTTATAAAAAGTGAGGCAAGTGACTGCATGGGAAGTTTTAGGTTGAGTCAACTTGCAACCTTTTTTAAGTATATTGAACACACTAACATTACTTAATATGAATGCAATAAAATTGAGTTGAGTTAACTAATTGTATTACTCAGTTAGATAAACCTACTTTTCTTGGTACAGGTAACATATTTATGGTTAGTTGTTGTTTTTATGCCGTGAGATGAGGGCTAGAAACGAGTATTCAAACAACGCACCCACTCAGTTTCGTTTTGGGCAGCTGTAAAGCGCGACATACTTCAGTATGCAGTCTATGCACAAGCACCAGTCTTCTGAACAATGGTAACTACAAAACTCAAAGAAGAAACAGAAACTCTTTCAAATATCGAAGATAAATGAACATTAAACACTAACAAGTCTTTCTTTTTAGTTAAAAACAAAACAAAAAAAGTTTCAATTCAAATTTCACTCTCCAAATGCAGTCCCATGCAAAGCACGCTGGGAACTGCAAGTCCACTGCCTAGTTAGTTGTGTTTACTAAAATAATTCATGTAGTTTTAACACAAAATTATTAAGTTAATTTCTTTCTTACAAATTTAAATTGATTATACATAATAAAATTAAGTTGAATTTACTCAATAATGTGTTCATTTAGAATTAATCAATTTATTCCAATTTTTATTTTATTTTAACTCATATTTTGATTAAAAAAACGAGAATTAAATTTTTTTAATACAGTTTACTCAATTTATTTTTGTTAAATCTACTAAGGCACAGAAACACTTTTTACAGTGAATTGCTCTATGACCACGTCTTCGGAGTGAGTAGGACATGCTCACTTTCCTAGTTACTGAAATATAAGCCTTGTGGCAACTTTCCCTTGTGACAGCTAACCAGATATCTTCTCTATTATTTTAAGCCATATTACACACATATACAAGTATGAGACTAAAAAACTGAGATGTAATTAGCAAACAATGTCTTCTGAGTTGATAAACAAGGTATAATTGGACTTACAAGCACAGTCACCACCTTTTTCGACTAAAGCTTTAGGACACGGGCAAATCCCTTGCTGTTCTAACCAGCAGTATTGTGAGGACAAAACATTTCTAGCACTGTAGTTGTGTGCGTGTTTGTTTAAGGGTTCATCCTCTGCTCTGATTGTTGTTGACAGTCAGTCAGATTGTTTAGTCTGTTGCAGCAGAAACCCCAGCTGAGGAGCAGTCGATTGCCTGCTGGCCATTACTGAGTCAGGGAGGAAAAATGTGTTCTTTTTGCGTCATATGAAGTATTAAATGTCATGTGGCGCTACCCGGGGTTTTGTGTTGCAAAGTTATGTAACTGGTTTGGGTTTATGTGCAGATGTCCAATTTTGTCCCTTTTTTAAATTGCTTTAGTGTGCAATCATGCAGAGGATTTGGATTTAATCAAACAAAGCTGGTCAGCATAAAGACTGTAAAGAAATTGATTTTTATGTGTCTGCGTGGCTGCCTGGCTATTAGGGGTCTGGGTATAACTGACGGTGGTATTTGAGGTCAGTGCAAGAAATCGAAATTACAGACCACAATTTATATTTCTTTTTATATATTTACCACTTATCTGTGTTTTAGGCTTGTCAGTTTGATAGTAAATTAAGCATTAAATCATATATTATAATGCTTCTCTCTGTAAAACTTTATTCTGAATTGTTAATCAAATTAATATTTTTTTTAATAGTATCCATTTTGTACTAAATAGCAGTGCTTGTGTTTTTGGAATATACTGTAAGGGGTCATTTACATGACATTGATTTCAGCAGTAAACAGGAACATTTTTATGCAGTTTGGTTTTTCATTTACACGATAACAGTTTTTTGTGTCCTAAAAATAACGACACTATGTTATCTTAATATAAACTACGTAAACGTGAATCTATGATAACAGCAACATGTTAATTCACTCTGTAGGCATGCATGAGTATAACCAAAACAACACTGGTGGCCTGCAGGACTATGTTTGTGCTGAGTTTATTAATGCTTCTCTAACAAAGTTTACAAAATTTTGGTGCTTTATAGTCCAGGGTTACAGGGTTTTAATAAACCTACATCATAGTTGGTCTAAAAAAACAAACAAAAAACTTATTTGTTTGTATTTATCACCCTGTAGAAGAACGCACATGTGTGCAGGCATGTAGTATTTCTTTACAAGGTAACATTGCCATCTATTGGCCTGGCACACATAATACAGTGGATTTAGTCATCTTAGCGTATCTGTGTAAATCTTTTTGCAAAGTGTATACTTAAAATTGGTAAATTGGCGCCCCTGCTTGCTGAGAAGGTGCTTTGCACAGAAACTGTGTGAGATGGGGAAAGCAGGGCATGGAGGTTTACTTAAGCTCTGTTAACTTAGATACTGTCATATTTTGTGCAGAATTGTATTTATTGTCTTTTGGCAATGTTGGAGGTGTAGATTGTGCACCTTAAAAAGTGTGCTTTCTGTTGTAACTGGAATAGTTAAATAACTGGATTTTCTTAAGTGTGTTTTAAAAATTTTCTAATGAAGGATTTGTGCAATTGAAAAGTATATTTTTCTCATTCACCTATGTTTGTGCAGATTTTTTTTTTTTTTTGGAAGGGAGGCTCAGAGGGGGTCTCGCCTAGGGTGTAATTCTATGTAGAACCGCCACTGCCTACAAGTAAGATAATCCCATGTAAGCACGTAGTAAAGCTCTAGCAAACACCCAAAACACGCTACATGCAGCAAGACATCTTGGAAACATTTTTTAAATGTTTAAAAAAATGCTTTTGTATTTACAATTAAAGAGTATGAAACTTAAAATGAACGGCATGTTTTAGAGAATTTGCCAGACTTTTTATCCTGGAGGACCATTTTTTTCCCTCAAGCTGGAAGCATTCAGTCATCAGTGAAACATTTTAATGAAATTCATTCATGCAGAACGCAGTCCTGTTTTCTAGCTATTTTTTCACAGCGGTTGTTATAAATGTACAGACTCCCCACATGAACGCATTTTATATACAGTGCTGTCAAAATAGATTTACCTCAGTATTTAAGTCATTTTCTGCAGAAAGGCCCTGGACTGTTTTAACAGTCCATCTACACTTGTCTTTGCCAACAAGGACTATTAACAGTGCAGCTATGGGCACAGGGGCACACGTAAGGCCAAATCCCAACTGGCAAGTTAAAAGAAACCAGTAAGACTGTTATTCATATAACACCTTAACTGATCCAACTGAACATGGATGGGTTTTCCAGAACAAAAATTATCTAATGATATCATTTATGTGTTTGGCAGAATCTTTTATCCAAAGCGACTTTGAGTGTGTTAAGGCTATATATTTTTTATCAATATGTGTGTTCCCTGGGATCGGCACACTGTAGATTTGTCCGGTGTGTGATGCACCAGGATTTACACCGCCGATGCTGCATGGCTGATTCTCACAGAAACCTGTGTTTTCTGTTAGGCAGCACTGAGCTTTTGTTCCGGACAGAACATGAGCCTATTGCAGCTTGGCACACTTCCAGCTGCCTTCAACCCTGAATACAGAGACTCTTTTCATCCCGGCTCAAAATCCTCCATACAGCAGCCAAACGCTCCACAGAGCTCAGCCAAAGGCCATCACTTACAGCACACTGTGATTAATGTGCTGAACCGACATAACAACACATCTGGAAACAGCAGAAAGCCCATTTTATTGTTCACAACTAAAGGCCCGTTCATACCAATGACGATAACAATAACTAGAAAGATTAACTTTCAACATAATTTAAAATTATAACAGGGTTCAGGTTACACAGTATTTTTGGTTGTTTCGATAATCATTATGTGATCTTGACTAGTATAAGTTCTTGCTGTGTCATTTTTAGAGCTTTTTAACAATGTGTCATTGTGGAAAATTATTAATTATATAGTATATGTAATAGAAATATAGTATTATTGCACAATGCACCTTTTTTGTCCTTATAAATAGACTATGATCTAATAAAATGGGATTACTTTCTCACTGACTCAATTGTAGCAACATCATTAAGTGCACCTCAGCCCCACACACCTACAAAATTAAAACTGTAGCCAGTCCGTAACAAGAAAAGCTGTATTATCAGAATTCATAAAATGCTAAGCTAATGTCAGTAGTCTTCCAGTAAGCAAGCCAGCAGGGCGACAGGCAAGGAGCCAAAACTCCACTTGTGGAGAAAAACCCTTGTAAGAAACCAGGCTTAGCCAAGAGGGCCAGTTCTCCTGTCTACAGACAGTTTCACCGGCACACACGCACTGCCTCAGCTACATGTCTGGCCCGAAGTTAACTTCCGGTATTTGCTTGTTTAATGGTCTGGCTAGTGACTAAACTGACCTCTGGAATATGAGGAATACATACCTTGAGGATAATAAAAATATTTCGGTTTCCAAAAGTGAGGGGAGACGGTGAGCATAGGTCATTGCTGTGTAGATTTGGCAGCCAGGCAATTGACCTATGGCTAAGCCACGCCCCCTCCACTCACTCTGACAAACATTCAACATTCAATGATGGGCGCTATGGCAGCTGTCACAGTAGGAGACATTTCATAGGAGGCAATTGAGGATTTTTGGAGACAGAAAGACTATATATCATCTCAAAGTCACCAAAAGGCCCTTAACTATGCATTGGAGGGTTATATTAATGATTTTATTGTTGAGAAGGTCGATGAAAAGCTTCACAGGTAAACACGATCTCGTTGCCATCATGATCAAATTAAATATGTACAGGTCTAAGTTGCATACGTTTCCAGGACAAGCCTTTGTACCATCTTTATCAAGAGTACCCCTCCGTTAGTTTGGTGCTACAGTATCATTCAGCACAACATTGCTATTACAAATAACATTTGTTATCTCGGTTATTTACAGATACGTTAATGAAGCTAAGTGACATGATGTACAACGGAGCTAGAAGCTAACTTTAACGTTTTCTAATATTAGGCTAACGTTACGTTAGAGATGTTAAAGATAAAGTTCAAATACATTGTTGACTTAGAACAGATGTAGACAT
The DNA here is from genome assembly GCF_030506205.2 of Paramisgurnus dabryanus. Classification (NCBI taxonomy): domain Eukaryota; kingdom Metazoa; phylum Chordata; class Actinopteri; order Cypriniformes; family Cobitidae; genus Paramisgurnus; species Paramisgurnus dabryanus. Next base: position 31,047,666 of record NC_133339.1, read on the forward strand.
CTTTGTTTAATTAATTTATCCACGTTTAGTTGGTTTTGTAGTCTACCGCATAACTTAATCCAGAAAAGACACTTAACTTTATCAAGGTTGAAATGTGGCTGGGGAAAGTTTAAAAAAGTACACAATGTTGCCCAGCCTCCTAGCATACCTAGGGTCGGAATTGTGTGTACCCCATGCACATTGTTTGACCATTTTAAACTTAAAATGACAATAAAAACGAATGAAAAATGAATGACTAACTGGATTGCATTTCACTGGACGTGTAAGCAGAGAATGTCCGAGTGTATTGGGTTAGCTATGCGCACTGTGATTGGCTCATTGTGTTTGGGGACGTGGCTAAGCCATAGGTGAATTAATGTAAGGAGCTGTAGCTAACATTGTACAGGCTACATTAATTCACAGTAACGTTAGCGCAGTGTAATGCTTTATTTGCTTTCGCTATGATTTGAACTAAGATGATTTACTGGTTATTTATTTTGCTTTTTATCAGAAATACTCTAGAAGGACTCTGTTGTTATTGATTCTATGCGAAAGTCTACAGGAAGTTAAGTTCACAAAAAGCTTTGTTTATGTTGTTGCTGCTGAAACCAGTGGTAAATTTTAAACTGAGTGGACCTCTGTGAAATAGGGAGAGCGCTTACCGGTAAATTACTGATAATCTTACAACCTCTCTTACTTGTAAAATTTACCAGTAAATTACCAGTAAAGACTGTATGTGTGAAAGGGACTTTTGTCTACTCTCAAATTACATCATTTTACAATATAGTGGTTAAACAGATTACAAATCATTTTCAGATCAGCAAAAAATGGAGATAAGGAAAATTAAATGAGAACAAATCAAGAAATTATATGCATATGAAAATAAAAAAGTTATAAATAAACAGTATTTAGGAACACTATAGAATCAAAATGAATAATAACTCTGTCTTCTTCATTCTATTAATGACATATAATTCACCATTTTAAGTGATTTTTTCTGGTTGATAAGCACAATGACAGAAACATTAACAGATTTCAGTCTTATCAAGACCGTATAAGCACAGATCCATATACTGTCACATTTCTTTCTGAACTGTTTGCATTCACTTTAACCCTGGAGAACCCACGGGTCAAATTTGGCTAATGTTAATGGCTGCTAATAAAAGGGTTCTTGGGTTCTCCAGGGTTAAGACATAACTTTTTATGAGAATACTTGCCAAAACTGGTATTTTTGAGATAATTTTGCATGTATGTGTCCTGTCACGTGCAAAGAGATTTGTGTTAGCGTGCTTTTTAAAACGTGCGTCTTTGTGCCTGCGCTTATGAGTGTGTGTCCATTTGAGTATCTGTGCTTACGGAAAACAGCTCACTTTAACATCTTCTTGCACAAAATGCCTTGAATGTACATATTTGCAAGGTTTTAAAACATGTGCAAATGATAAACTTTCCATACAAATAGTTATTTATTCCTGAATGATGCGTATTTGAGCAATCATTATTAAAGAGATTTTTAACATTTATGCGTGATATTTTCAGCTTTTAGACAAAATTATTTTGTGTCTCTTCTGACTGGGTGGGCCAGCCGTCAATCTGAGTGGGCTAGTGCCACCCTGGCCCTTATGTTGCCTCGCCACTGGCTGAAACCATCAGTGGAATGCTACAGCTGCACCTTGTAACTTTTGGTTAATAATAGACCATTTTGCAAGATGTAAACAACACTGGTCCAGAAACAATTCATGTTTCAGTTTTTCAACACTACATTAAAGGTTGGGATGAAATACAACCAACAAAACATAAAGAACTGAATCAAAAAGTTAAACAAACATCTTTAAGATATATGTGAAATAAAGAAAACAGTTTCAAACTGAAACAGGAAGTGTTTCTAGACCAGTCTTGCAAAATGGTCTATAGTGATTATTAATAGACAATACTACACATTGCTTCCAGAACAATGTCGTAATTAATGATGTCATTGAGAAGCAGGAAGTAACGACTGACTTCTGAAAACAAGAATGTACACAAATGCCACAGATGACACAAACCAGCATGGAGGACCAAAAAAATATTTTTCTTGAGACGTTGTGAAGCTTTACTGAAGCTGAGTCGCTTGTCGTCCACTATGACACACTAACCAAGATAAAACAATCAATTTTGTCATCTTACGTCCATTGCTGTTTACGAATCACCACAACACTCTACGTCAAACTGATCGTGCTAAAATTTTGCTAATATTGTGTGGTCTGAATTTGTCATATAAGGATTAAGACACAGAGGTATGATATAGTTGGGAAATATGGTTTCAGAAGTGTTGACTTATGTGTAGTTATTGACACTTACAAGTTAGTGGTTAGCAAGATGCTGTTTTTAGTTTAGTAGCCCTGTGTTACTTTGGATGGGTGTTGTTTTGTCAGTTCGCCAAGCACAAAAGGGAAAAGTTTGGTCATGTTTCCTTTTTGGCAGCAAGTTCCAGCTAAACAAACAGTGGCTAGTTTTAAGCTGGACACAAAGACAGGAACAGCCCAACGTCTTGACGGCCCAGTTCTTGAGAAAACGGCTTCACTTTCCCACAGAGCTGCTTGTGTTGTAATTTGAGAAAAAGCTTCTTCCATGACAACCATGACATCATCACAAACCAAACAGTCTCTCAACAAAGCATACCACCAATTGATGCTGGGCCTGAAAGAAATAAGACAGAGAGTTTAATCTGGACTGCAGACATGGCCAGTTCGTATATTTGATCATATACATGCTGCTTGTGTCGTGTACAATGTTTATATTTAACTCTAACAAATGTTTCATCACGTGTGTAATGTAAATGTTTAGCTGTAAGAAATTATCTGTGTGATTATGTTGCCTCAGGTCTGAACCATTAGTTAGAGGAAAGCTTTTAGGTTATTGTTTAGATTTTTGAGGGATCTTTATCTTTTAAACCCAGGTTATTAGTTTTAGGATATAAAAATGTAAAGTCTAAGAGTGTAGTTTTGTTATGGTTTTAATATCTCTGTTTAATGTTCAGTCAACTACAAGTATGCCATTTACAACCCCTGACAAATTACAGTGCCTGACAACATGGCTATATTGGCTCAGTAAAATTACCATAGCAACGTTGGCTCAACCAATAGCATGAGTTTGGGGTGGGACTATATGTTTGATGACTAATGACAGACACCAGAAAACCATTATATTTGCGTTATTCTTTGTTGTACTCTCTAAAAAATGCTGGTTCATTTTCAACCCACCATTAGGTCAAAAAGGGATAAACCCAACATGTGGGGTTGTAATATAACCTAAACTGGGTTATTTTAACCCCTTGTTGGGTCAAATATAAAAATGTTCTGGGTTAATTTAACCCAATGTAACCGTAACGTATGTCAGTAATCCTTAGGCAAAGGGTCGATCAAGGGTAAAGGCCACTTTGTGCTCAGACATCCGAACAGACGTGCAAGTGTGATGGGGTCATGGGTGACTACATTAGCCTTGGATCAGATGTGCTTTGGCAGAGCAGAGACATACGAACACCAAGAAGCATCAGACTCAAAGCATACCTCCTCTTTGTCTGATGTTCATTATCAATGTCAGTTTACAATGTATTAGTGACCGTGGCTGTTACTATGAGGGTCAGGGTCATGTTGTCACACTCTGTTAGCAGTGATCTAATGAATATGGGATGTACTTTTTCATAAATACCATTGTAGATTAATGTAGTTATAAAATACTACATTACTAGTTTTGTGTATGCGCATGGTACCAGTCAAAAGATGAAATAAGTGACTTTTGTGCTTGTGGCACATTTTCTTATGTTATGTAGATAAACTGTAACAAACTTTGTCAAGCCAACATAATTAAATTTATTTGAGACTAAGTACACTGTAAAAATTCCTTGTTGCACTTAAAGTTTAATCTATTTAAATTACAATTTAATAACTTTTTTAAATAATTTATAGCAACTATTCACAAAGTTTAAGTGCAACAGGGAATTTTTTAGGTGGACCAATGGGGTGTGCTTTTTAAAGGGTTGGTAAAAACACTAAATGGTGCTTTACTAAAAAGAATTTATGTCCTTTCAAGACAGAATAAAACTCTTTGCCCCTTAGGAATTTTCTTTAAACACCTTTTTACAACACTGTGTGAACTGAATTATTTTGTATTGTAGTCCAAGGTAATGTCACTCATATTTCTTAGTAAAAGGAAAGCAATTTCACCCTTTTAAGTACTTGCCCAGGAAGCCTGCATGCATCAAATCAAATTTAACCAGGCTTTGATATTTATTCTGCATTCCTGTTTCTGTGTGTTTCTTTAAAGAGTTCAGTCCTCTGGATCTCATGCATGATATAGGTGTAATATTTTACTCATTCAAGGTGGACTATGATGTGGTAGAATGAGAAACGAGCATGTGGAGCGTGTGAGCTGATGAGATGATGTATACGCCTGAGGCTCAGAAAAGGGAAATGAAACTGGCATACAAATGGATTTTTTTCCTCTGCCTACAGCTGTGCACAACTAATATATCCCAGTTACCATAATGAAATGAAATGAAGTTCGCTTGCACTTCATAAAACCCAAGAGAAGAAAGCAGGGACTATTTTAATCAAGGATGATGATGCAGAACAACAATAGCAGTGGTCATTTGCTTTACTCTGTATATGTGGTGGAGGAGGGGGGTGCAATGTCTAGACTGAACTATTCTCTTGAGAGATTTCAAAAGGATTTTCAATATTTGACCTAAAGTGGTCTTTACTCACCTACCATCGTAAGGATATGCTGCTTACTTGTGAAATAAATTTATTGTAGCACTGATTATATCTGAAGAGGAGGCTGGGGCTAGTTGTCACACAGGAAAGTTATCACAAGGGCTCAATTTCAGTACGTGTATATTTTTTAGTCAAAGTCCAATGATAATAAAAAATATATATTTTGGAATAGTCATCAAAGTTTGATTTCAAAAATTGATTTCACTTAAATTTCAAGCCAATTTTAATTTAATTAATTAATTAAATGATAAAATAAAAAATTTAATAGCAAAATATATCCCAAATTTTAAAATTAAATACTTAATAAACATTAAATTAAATTATTTCATTTTTTTAAGGTGATAAAGCAGCATTCCTGCCAAATTTAAAACTAAAATGCAATTTATGATTTGACATTAAATTTTCAATACAATCTCGTAATCATGCGTGGCAAGACAATATTAAAATTAAAAGGCAAACTTGAAAAAAGAATAAAAACATATATTTTAAAAAGCCATTTTATTAATGCTCATGCAATAATAGTGACAAAAATAAAATTAAAATGTAAAGTTCAATTTTAATTTAATGCTCACTTTTATTCATTTATTTTCATTTTCAACCACGCATGGTTACAAGATTGTATTGAAAATGAAATTTCAAATCATAAATTTTATTTTATTTTTAAATTTGGCAGCAATGATGCTTTATCATTTTTAAAATGAAATAATTTAATTTAATGTTTAAAATTGTATTTTTGCATTTAATTTTCAAAGTTGGGACTTATTTTGTGATTTTATTTTTATTTAAGCATTTAATTAATTAATTAAAAATTGGCTGAAAAACCTTCCATAGGCTTTACTTAGTCAGTATTAAAGATATCAAGGATATATTTTTACAAAATGTAAAAATGAGAAAACAGTAAACCACAAAAAAAACATTTAGCCTGGTTTTCACAGAACTAAGCCCAACTGCTTCCGAAGCTGTTCAGTTTTGTTAGCCGATGGTGAGTTGATTTTGTAGAGATTTTGTTGAGAGTGGTTTATTGTCTTTCAGCTTTTCAAATCTTTTGCTCAAAATCACATTGACCGTGTGAGCAATCTGAGAGGCTGTTTACACTTGGCATTAACATGCGTTTTCGTCGATCGGATCACAAGTGGACGATGTTAATGCCAGGTGTAAACGGTGTTCAAAACGTTTTGAACGCGTCGACTTTCGACCACTTTCAACCACATTCAGAGGTAGTCGAAACCACTTTCGATCGGATCGCTTTGGAGTTGCGGAACGCAATGTGGTTGAATGCGTTCGAACAGCCACATGCGACCGCCTTCTCTCCGCCCATTTATCTAATCTGAGGTATTAAACACTAATTTTACGTCTTTTTTGACTTCTGCCGTGAACATACGGTGAACAGCGCTATTTTTAGCCTTTCATTGATAAAACTAAAGCGGAGGATCTCCGTAGTTTCGTTTTGAAAGCGTGAAAGTTGCGCGATCCTATTTCATCAATTGCGCTGAAAATTCAGAGAAAGCTCCAACAAATAAACGTACAAAACACTGTGCAGCATGTATACTTGCTAAACAAGCAGCGGGCTCCGACATAATATAAGTTTGCGTCCATATAAACTCATAATTACTCCCGCTCGCGTTTGAATGACAGCAGAGAGACTCGTCCCCCGTCTCACAGACCACCCCCTCACAGTATTCAGGACAGATGCGGTCGAAAGTGGACAAAAGAGACGGATTTAAATACCGGGTGTAAACGCAATGTGTCTCTCTCGTCCACTTGTGATCCGATCGATGAAAACACATCTTAATACCAAGTGTAAACAGCCCTTATGAACTATAATTTATGTGTCAGACTTCTGCCTAGCAAACCCATGTGCTATTTTTAACGATGCTGAGCAGGTGAAAAGCAATGGTTGGTGCTAATTTAATTATCACCAGTGTAGACAGTTAAAACAGTGGATCACAGCCCTGAAGTGCTTTTTGATTAATTGTCTCTTATGGTGTTCTGGGCATCAGACACAGCTCAGCCTCACCCTGTGAATTAACATCTCAAAGGGACAGAAAGGCTGGTGACATCCCATTGTGAGGGAAATGACTGCACTTCTACAGACCCGCTCTTTTAAGTTTGGCTTCTCACCAGCTGTCAATAACAATAGAGAATAAGAGCGCTGGTTGTCTCCTGAAGCTATGTTTGCATTAGATTTGATTCAAGCCCAGTTAGTTGTATTATTATGTATTGTATTCAGGAAGTGTTTGTTGCCTTGGTTTGCTGTTGGATTCATCATTCAGAATCACCATATAAAACTATATGACCCTGCTTGTAAACTTTTCACCGGTTAGCTTTTGAAGAGCGGGTATTTGGTTGATAGACCATCTTGGAGAAGCAATAAATCAAATGTACTTCAGGTAGTCAAGCTGGCATTTGTAACTTGTTACATGGTATGCTATTGACTACCTTAGACAAAGTAATAATTAATAAATCCAGCAAATCAAGCAGAAGCATCACTGAACTCATTTAAATATTGTTAATTAAATATTATTTGAGTTTGGTTATAAACCAAGTGAGTTTTTGTAAAGAGGTGAGTAATGACCTATTTTAAGCTTTCTGCAGGTCTTTTGTTCAAACTTATCTCTGCTGTAACTGGGTGGTGTGAGTTTGCCATTGTCTTTCTGTTTATCCAGACCTCACATCATTCATAAACAATTCAGGGCACATTATGGTCATCTGCAGGGCATTAGAGTGATTCAGCGCCCAGCTGTGTCCAGGTTTGTCTTTTCCTTTTAATCTTGGGCTTGGTGAACAAGTTCAACTGGAAACATATCGTCAAAATAACGTCCAGCTCTGGATAAATCTAATTGCTCTACAGTTAAAATTACTGCCAAGTGGCCTCTTGGGAGGTCCAGATTGTATGATGTGATTGAACCCCCTACAAAAATCCCTGACACCTGATAGAGATCCCATGCTGGGGGAAAGGGTCACTGCTCCAGCCTTTGTGTTTTAGGCAGTTTCATCTAGGTTGATCCAGTCACCGTTTACATCTGGTTTTGATATGCTTCTCAAATGGGTTTAACATATTTTACCGTTTTGCAAAACTTAGCAGATTTTTTGTAGGATCCATCAAAACATATTTCCATATAATAGTCTTTAGAGTATATATATTTTTTAAAGCTATACTTTACTTTCGAGTACATTTACATAACAAAGATCTACTAAAAACATTTAACAAATTCATTTGCATCTTTTGCGTAAGACAAAGTTGACAAAATGATGCCAGGCCTAGTTGGGGATGATGTATGCACGCACATGACGGGAAAGTTTATCATTTGCTTGTGTTTCAAAGGCTTGCAAATGTTAACATTCAAGTAATTTTAAACAATTTAACCACAAAAAGGCGCTAAAGTGAGCAGCTTTCCGTACGCACAGACGCACATGCGGTTCAATGTGTCCGGTCCAGCTCCAGTCAGACTTTATCATCCCTATCTTTTCAAAGATCAGGGGCCTCATTTATCAAGCGTGCGTAGGATCCTTACTAAAAGTCTACGTACGCACAAAAGCCAAAAATGGCATACGGCAAAAAGTATTAAAACAAAGCAATTTTCCCTTTATAAATCAAAGATCACCTGCAAGTGAGCGTACATGAATTATCCTCAGATCCCTCTCTGCAAGCCCATTCTCCCATTAAGTTAGTTTTTTTGTAAATCACAACCTTTGCGTGGAAACTGGCTTACGCACGTTTCCAGACGCGTTTTCTGCGTACGCGCGCTTTATAAATGAGACCCCTGAACTCTTGATGTGTTACCACAATTAGACTAATTTTAATTGAGTCATTAATGTTAATCAAACAACCCAAGACAAAGATCATGTCAAGTAAAAAAGATCACTAAATTATACTTAATTTATACAATAGAGATAGTGTTATTATTTCTGTACCTAATGCTAATTTTAGACCTTGCTTAATGTGCAACGTTGTTCTTTTTTATAAACGTTTGTAATTTCTTGATTTGTTATTAGATTTTTCCAACCTATTTTTTTCCTGATGCAAAAAAATTTTCCGATCCAAAAACCGTAACGTGATCCGAACTGTGAGTTTTGTGATCTGTCTCACCTCTAATAGCCATGCGGTTTTTAAAAGCGTTTTTGAAACTCGTTTTTAAATGTTAGCATTTTTAGGCTCCCTAACCGCTGTTGTTGTGTAAATGAATGGTCAAAAAAATTTGTTTTTTTTTCATAACCCTTGTCCCGCTTCTTCTTTCCGCTTAGTCTGATTACATCAGACACTTCATTGCAGAGCTCATATCTAGAGCTTCATCTAACAACACATAATTAGCACTAGCAGTGGCCTCCCTTCATTGTCCCGGCACCCCACAGCGAGGATTGATTTGATGAATATGTTCCAAATTAAAATCCCACTGAGGAGTCAGTCCTGTTTGTTTTCCTTTTTTTTAATCCAAACCCAGACCTCTAAACACAATGCTTATTGCTTCGGCCAGCTCATAGCAATGGGGTGGCAGCTAAATTAGAGAAGCGTATAAGGGTTTAGTAATAGAGCCAATGTCCAGTCACACCCAGCATTGTCTCCACTGTGCTTGCAAATATAAGTGACTAAAATATGTGAACAGGTGAACACAAGGATTCAGTATCTTAATTTTAACCTGGAAATGTTTGAAACAAATAAATTACATAAAATAAATATGAAATAGATATTCTGTACTATTTCTGGGACAGTGATTGTTGTTTATCATATTAATTGCTTAATGCAAAAGATCTCATTTTAATTATAAATATTTTTAAATACTAAAAAGCATTTCAGTTTTAGCATTTCTATTTAAACAGTTAATTGCATTTTTACTTATGTAATTTAAGTTTAAAAAAGTATAATCTCACATAGTCTAAAGAGTATGCTAGATTGACATTTTATTGTTGTATAGACGGTTTCAGCAGTAACAACATAAACAAGCGGCTGTTGTGGTCCGCACGTAACTTCCGGTAAACTCCGTTAAGAATAAATAACAACAAATAATAACAAAAGTTCTTTAAACGTAGTTTATTTATATAACAAGCAAATTAACAACACATAGATTACATAAGAAACCAAAACATTTGTTCTTTTCGACGAGGCATTTGTTCAAGAGATCAGTTTAGCAACTAGTCAGACCATAAAAAAAATGAAACTGGAAGTAAGGTTCGGATCCAGACGTGTATTGCGTAAGCGCACGTGCGTCCGATGAAACTGTCTATATTCAACTGTAAATGTGACAAATAAAATTCAATTAAGTTCTATTTACATAGCACTTTTCACAATTGTTTCAAACCAGCATTACATTATAAATGCTGGAGAAAACACGGAAAAATTGGTGGACAATATAAGAAGCAGAGTACAGCCGCTTAGATTAAATTGTACTAGCGAGCGTAGTAATAATGTAACGAGAGTGCTAAGTTAAACCAATTTCAGCTTAATCCCAGGTTGAAAAAACCTCCTTGGAGAAAAAAGTGAAGATAAAAACCTTGAGAGAGACAGCTGATTCTATAATAGATACTATTTCATCATGAAATTACTAAAATATTTCATTTGGTTTTGCAGTTCACGATCAATGATTGCTCATTTGGTTGGATTGCGGAGCAACCAAACTAAGTTTTGTTTGGCAGGTGTAAAATTTATAGACGGTTTCAGCAGTACCAACATAAACAAGCAACTGTCGTGGTCCGCACATAACTTCCGGTAAACTCCACTAAAAATAAATAACAACAAAGTAGTTTATTTATATAACAAGCAAAAAAACAACACATAGATTACATAGATTAAAACATTTGTCATTTTCGACAAGGCATTTGTTCAAGAGATCAGTTAAGCAACTAGTCTTTAACCAGAAGTAAAGTTCGGATCCTGTGTATCGCGTCAGCGCACGTGCGTCCAATGAAACCGTCTATAACAACACTCTAAAAATGGCTATAAATGGTTATTTTTGACCCATAATTGACCCAACGCTGGGTTGTTTTAAACAACTGTTAGGTTGTTATAAACCACGGTTGCATAACAACAACCCAACATTGGGTAATTTTTAACCCAGAATGTGTTGTGTCCAATATTTACCCATTATGGGTCAAAAATAACCCAGACACAGAGTGAACCAGACACATTCACATTTTGCAGAGTTTCATTTTGTGTACCGCTGGTTTTCAAACCTTTTAGGCATGTGCCCTCCGTTGTGTACGGTCCCTCCCTTCATGGCTCCCCAAATGAAAATGTATGACATAAAACATTTTAAAACTTAAAATTTTAATGAAACAAAATTACACAGAATTTACGATAAATGAATGTATTTAATAAAATGTCCTAAAACTGGGGCCCCCCTGGCACAATCTTGCACAGCCCTCAGTTTGAGAACCACTGTTGTAAACCCTTCTATCCCCATCATTTCATGAATAAGAAAGTATTTGGTATTTTCATAATAATCTCTCCTATCTGTAGAAATGCTGGACACGACTAAGTGTAAATACCCCTAGAGATATTGGAGAGGAAAATCAAACAAACTGCAGCAGACGAAAGATGCTGTTTCATTCTCACAACCTTATTTACTGAAAAGCAGGGCTAGAGATAATGAATTACCATTCCTCTCTCGAATAATCCGTGTATATTATTCTCTACAGGCTATTATGGCCCCCCTCTTTCTAAAAAAATGAAGAGGAGAAAGAGGAGGGGGGTGTTTATGGAGGAATAATTATGTAACAATTTGCTTCCATTCATTCAACTGCAAGACATTCCCATTCATTTATAATTAACAACAATACATTGCCTCTCTAATTGCCTTAGCAGTTTAGCAAATCCCCATTGAACAAATTGAAGCTGTTATAGCTGGCTGACTTCTCTTGTTTTGGCCACCTGGTATTACATCCATATCAAATTCTTTGATGAAAAGTGGATCCAGATATGAGAGGGTTCTAAACTTCACTTTAATTGTAATGTAACGCTAATGTAACGCTAATGTGTCCTAAATGCTAAACTTAACCTTATCAACCCGTATTTAGTGCATTGCCACTCATGCTCGCTCAGGCAAAAAGCATTTCAGGCATTTGGAAATATTTCAAAACGTGTGTTTGATGTGCATGATTGCATTACAAGCTGACAGGTGTACTGATATCAGTGTTTTTGGTTTTGGCTGTTTGATCAAATAAATTATGCCCAGAAAATTTTTTTTTTCCTCTCATCTGATTTTGTTTTTACTGTTTTAGCAGTTGCGTTTGCTGCTAAAGCCTGTCCTGTTTATGAAAGCATTTCAGGTGTTTTGTACTCTACCTATAATAATAACTAAACCAGCCAAGTAGTAAAAACTGAAATCTGATATCCAGAGCACGATAATTTGTAAGACATTAGATAGTGTCCTCGCAAGTCAATTTAGTGACTGCATTATTTAAATCCTGCTAGTGCCAGGAAATTAACTTGGAATCATTTTGAGTCAGTACACATGGTCAAGACAGGTAGGGGTGTAACCTTATCCCTCCCATTAATAAATAATTTTCCCTGTACGGCCTTATCACTGCTCAGTATGTCAATGCTCTAGAGAAAACATTGAGTGGAAAATCCCCCTTCTGTTTGACCTGGGAGCTTTAGAGGTCTGAAAAGGAATCCAATCCTGTTTTTCCACTATGGGTTAAAAACCTTGGTGTCTTAGGTTCATCTTTTACAGTAACAGACTTTTCCAAAACAATAGTCCTGCACAAACAAACAATCCTCAACTGATAAAAGTAAAAAAGTTTTGAAAAATTTTGTCTTCATAGCAGAGCATCCCCAGGTGAAAAAAAGTACACTTCCATAATGTACTCCATATGCTTTACTTTCATGCACTAGTTTTGTACTTAATATACAAAAAAAATTCAGTACTTCTTAGAAACATTGTAGAACAACAAGTAATTATCTGTGCTATTTTGAAACATCATGAATATGAAATAAAATGTGCTTTAAACATACTATATCTGTGTTAAAAAATACAGTTACCAGTTGTAGTAAACTTGAACTCATCCGTCATACAAAGACGACAGTTTATATTAAATATAATAATAATTTAATAATATAATATTTTTTGTATTTTAAATACAAAATGAGTACGCAAAAATAGAGCACTTCAAGTACATTATGGAAGTGTACCTTTTTCACCTGGGTCTTCTAAGGTCTTACCTGCAGGGTAATATCCAGAGCTCAGTATAAACCTTGATAAATGTAGATGCACAATAAAAGGACCTGGAAAATTCAGGACCACCTAGATCTTCCGCTAGAAGTATCATACCATTTGCTCTTGCATTGAAGAGCTTAGCATAATTAGGTAACATCTGTTGTGGTGTGACACCGTTGTATGTCTGCCTGGTCCCTCTGGTTTCTCACAGATTAATTCTGATGCCAGTGCAGTTCTCAGACAGAAGTATCAGAGGAGAAAAAGTCTCAGATCTCTCAAAGCTCTTGATGTTAGCTTGTCTTTAGTCATCCCAAAAAAGATGTTGAAGCAATTTAAAAAGCTTACATTACATTTATATGTGTCACTTTATGTTTAAAGTGTTATACACTCTTAAAAATAAGAGGTGCTTAAAAGGTTCTTCACAGTGATGCCATAGAAGAACCTTTTTTGTTGGTTCCTCAGAGAGCCATTTAGTCAAAGGTTCTTTAAAGAACTATTTCTTTTTTACATTTTTATAATCTGAAGAACCTTTTTTACCCTAAAGAGCCCTTTCAGAAAGATTCTTTAGATGTTAAAAGATCCATTTAGACAGAAAAGGTTCCTTTATGGCATCGTGAAGCAACTTTATTTTTAACAGTATATGTATATTTTACATTGTATGTGATGGAGAATGGGGTCATGGGTGGCATTTTTGTATGGTATGGGTTTTAAACAGATTTGTAGCCAACCCAGACACCCAAATGCTAGATTTCCTCTTAACGCTTTATAATAATTTTTATTAGATTTATGCATTTAGCAGATGGTTTTATCCAAAGTGACATTTATATCAGTATGCATATACATTTTTACATCATACAGTGCTTAACAGGTAATTAATTATATTAAGGTTCATTTAAATTAAAGAGCATTCGCTTTTGGAGAAAACTACGTTTTATATGTATATCTGCTTTTTTCATGGACCCCGGTAGACAACCCTGACTGCACAATAGCTTACATATGTTTTTAGTATAACAGCTGAATAAGGAAAAATGTACACCCATCAATGTCCTGTGCGTGCCACCCATTGTCACCTCACTCTAAGGCAGGCGGCAGCAGCATGCAGATTTGAATAAAACCAATTTGTGCAGGACAATGAATATTTCAATTTCTAACAGACCGCGTTAAAAGGAAATCTGCATGGAAAGCTGATGGTCTCATACCAATTTATTTTTGTAATACCAGTTTGCCTCTGCCTGGGCTCACCCCCCATCTGCAACTCATAGATTGGATCTGTGAGAATCGAATTGAGTTGGTCTGGTGAAATATGATGCATTGCATCGCCTGTCTACTCTGCTGTTGCCACAGCAACGGGCGTCACATTGGCTGGCCCGACTGCATGCGCGTTCTGCAGTAATGAGCACTTGGCAAGATGCCAGGGCAACATCCAACCAACGTGATCCTTGGAACGAAACAACATTTTCCAGCATTTACAGCTCATAATTCACAGATTCGCCCTGCGTATTTCACCATGAAAGTGTGCTCACATCAGGGTCCAGAAGTCTACTCTCCTGCCTCCTTTTGTCTGAAATGATTACAGTCACCTTGTTTTGTCCTCTTGCCTCACATTGGCAGTGGAATGAAATCATTCCACAGAGGTCGGCTTTTATGCTCTTTTTATTTCCTGTGCTTCATCTAACCCATTTTGAATTTTTCTTTAAAAGTATCTAATACATATATATGTCTCTTGATCTGAAAGAGAAAATCAATGGTTTGCATAAATACATGTGATGAATATGGATGAACAGGTAAGTGCCGCAATGGGCTGGTCATCTATCCAGGGTGTACCCTGTGTAAATGCTAGGATAGGCTCCAGCCCCCCGCGATCCTGCAGAGGACAAGCAGGTTTGGAGAATTGATGGCATACAGCTAACCATGAGCGTTTGGGCTCCTGCTGGAATCCCAGTCATGTTAATGCTAATCAAGCCAATTAGCATGTCAAGGGGCTCCTGTTGTCTTTCTCCTTCCACATCAAACAGAGAATCCTGACCTGTGGTGAAGGGTCTTTTGTTATACTAAATAAAAACACGGATGGGATTCAGGACCTGGGGCTGTGAGGAGACCCTACCTGACACCTTGCCCAACTTCTGACTCCATAGGGAAATATCCATGCTCTCCCACACCTTTCTGCATTTGAAAACTAATAGGAAGTACAGCTAAACTCTTTATTAGACATATATACATTTTTGAGGATAGACGACTGGGAAATCTGTGCTTTCGTTGAACAAAGAAACTCCCTAGCAACTGGTCTATTTTAACACACTATAGACAACAAAGAGATAATTGAAGTATCAGTCAGTAGCACTCACCCTGTTTACACTTAAACCTGGAGTATAGCACAATCGAATGCACAGCTATAGTTTGACTCATACACACACACAGACGTTTTACGCATGCACATTGCGACAAATTGCAATTGCTCTCCTGGTTTTTATTTTACATACTCCTATAAGCACACTCCTGACCCTTGTATACACATAAAATTGAGCTTTACTTCAGGCTTTAGTATTAACATCTGTCTTGGGTGAACCAAAGTGCCCAGCATTATACAAAGATGCAAACTACATCATGATACCCCTGGTGTGTAACCTTTCCATAAAATGTGCACGTCTTTAGTATTCCTGATATCAAGATCCCACAGGTTATGTGAATGGCACAGGTTGTGTGAAGGATTTAGATATTAAAATGCAGAAAAACACATTTCCAGTTTTATCTTTTTTTTTGCGCTTAAGCAGTAACATGCACAACCTGTCCACAGCTGTGACTGGCAATTGTGGTCTCATTTGTTTCCAGGCAACTATTTGAATTATAGGTGTTTTGATATCTCAGGTGTATTCAGACAAAAATGTTCATTTTCTTACTTAGTTTTTATTTTGATCATGTCTGTGATTCAGGATAGATGCGTGGTATTATAAAACTTTGCTTTTAAAGGGAACAAGCCTCTTTAATGTGAGGTCGGAGCTAAGGCAAGACATAGTGTTTTTTCCCTAGAGAAAGTATGATAGATGGTTGGGGAAGACAGGCGGTCTGCTCATTAGAGCTGACGTGAGGGCTGCAGACCACAATGTGAGGAGCCTCGTGAGAGAGAGAGAGAGAGAGAGAGAGAGAGAGAGGCCTCATTAAGGGCTGAAAGAGCTCCACTCATCTCCCCAGTTATTGGCTCTGTATTCTTCCTTCTTTAAGCCCTAGTGTCAATTCTCCCAAAGGTGAGGTGTGAAAGGAAGTCATAATGCAGCTTTAAAGATATAACTAGATTTGGCAAATTTCGATGGGTTTGTCCTGCATAAAAGTCAAATAAAACAGTTATAATGGCCACACTTATTCCCTCTCCCAAAAAAATGATGGGTAAAATATTAAAGATCCATCCAGATGTTCACCACCGATGGGTGCACATCAAAGAGGCAATTCGGGTGCAAACCATAGTGGCCCTGGTTTGAGTCCTGGCTGTGCCAGGAGGTCTTTCTGTGTAGAGTTTGGATCTTCTCCCTGTGTCAGTGTGGGTTTACTCTGGGTGTCCAAAGACACACAAGGTAGGGACACACCAAACCAATGCCAACAAAGTACCACAGACTGTGAGGTTGGCTTACATTGCCCACGTTCTGGCTGCGTCTGGGTCCAAAATTGCTTGACACACCAAGCGGATGGCAGCCAAGTAGCACGTTTGTTTTGCGCCTACACAAAATGAGATAACTTTCCATACCAGCAGGTAGTTGGTGTTCATCACTCACATGAGAAACCGCAAGAGCTAGTGACTGTAGTGATACAAACGTAAACAAAGCAGCACTCGGTTCCAGTTTCACACAAAACTCGCTCGCCACAGGCATATCTGTATATATATTTTTTAGGCAAACCCAGTGGATAGTTAGCATGTTGGCACTTCCTGTTAAATCATCCCCAATTCAATGGGTTTTTGAATGGGGTTTTGGTTAAACATCTCAAAAATGAGATCTTGGGTTAACACAAGCCCAAGATACTTTCATGTTTTATTCTATTCAATTCAATTTTATTTATATAGCGCTTTTCACAATTTGGTAATTGTATCAAAGCAGCTTTATATAATAGATGTAGTGAAAAGCACAGAAAATCGACAGATAGCACAACATAATACACGATAGCACAAGCAGCTAAATTTGCTGCGGCTATAAATCAACATTATAAGCAAACGTATTACTAATGTAACGTATAGAAGTTAAGCCCAAAAAGGCTGCCTCCCCGGGTCGAAAAACCCCCTAGGAGAAAAAAAACCCGGAATTTTAGCCGGGGAAGTAAAAAAAGTCCTAGGAGGAAAAAACCCTTGGGAGATATATATATATACACATTGAAACGGAAGGAGATTAAGCGGAGATTAAGCGGGTATCTATGAGATACAACACACCAGTAATACCCTCACTTGTGACTTTTTAAAGCTTTTTTGTTTCTTTAAATGGGTGGTTGCTAACAAGTTTAAAGGGGACAGAGAATGAAAAACCATTTTTACCTTGTCTTTGTTGAAAAATGGTAGTCTACCCGCATTCAGGAACATACAAAAAGTGCTAGACATGCTAAACATCTCAGTCTCATAGAAATTCCTCTTTTCGAAATGTCAGCCAGAAAACGGCCCATTCTGAAAAACTGATGCTTATGACATCACAGGCATCTCACTGCCCCTCCACTTTAAAATAATTGGCTACATTTTTTGAGTGGCAGCAAAGTCAGCCAATCAGTAATGAGATTGCAAGTTAAGCCAGTAGGGGAAGCCAAATAGGTGCAAAACCACTTGTTTAAAATCCCCCACCCTAATAGAGCTATCTGAGAGAGGTTTTAGGAAGCTTTTTAAGGCATTACAGACCCAAACAAAAACTTTTTTGTCTACATGTCACATCACAGAACAAGGATAAATACTCCATTCAATTATTCTATGTCACCTTTAATGGGACTACAGAAGTTTTGGGGGACTTTGCACGTCATCACAGATAAAGATCTCGATAACTATACAACATGGACAGAGTTCCCAAAATGATCATCCACAGATATCTAAGTTTGAACGAGTTGTCAGTAGCTTGGTGGTGATGATGTTGAAGTCAACTGACTATGTTGTAGTTTGCTTGGAGCGTAAGGGGCTAATCACACCAAGCGCGCTTTAAACACTTGGAAACGCAAGGTGCGACGCATTGCCTTTTTTAAAAAAGAGCAGTGCGATGCGGCTTTTCATATTGCAAGGCAACCAAGTCAGCTGTCTTGACAATCAAATATTGAAGCGTGAGCGCTCTTTTGCTGTTAACTGTCATATTAGCAGAAACTTTAAAAAGAGGGTGCTTGCTCTGACCTTGTTTGAGGGTGAGAGGTGCACAAACACGCAGGAGAGAGTGAGTGAGTAGAGTCCGGTTCTTCAAAGCAAATGTAAACTTCCCTCACCACTACGCAAGGCCCGCCTCTCCCCTCATTCGATTGGACAATGGAAATATGAGAAATAGCGTCGGCTGCTTTTCCGCTCACAGCGCTCCTTCAAAAACGCGTGCTGCGATCGGCGGCAAAAACTGCAAGCCGTTCGCCGCGCATAAACAGTGCGCAAACGCTCACTGCCCATAGAATATTTTCTAAAAAGCCTGAAACTGCCATAAACGCGTTTGGTGTGATTGGCCCCTAAGGTTAGCATTTTATTTCTCGTCATTTAAACTCATTTAAACTTTAAAATTCATAGTCCTCATCCATCTGTGAGGATTATCTTGTTGGACAAAATGTGTAAGTGTGTTAAACACAGATCTTATATTTTGTGATAATCCAAAAGTGTTTGGGAAAAAAGAATTGGCTTTTTGGCAAAAGAACCAGTGTCCCGCTAACTTCCGGGTTGGGCTACAAAAATGTGTCATCCCTGCGGCACTCTGTATCTTATGATCCATTAAATATCTTTATAAAATATTTATCTATTTGAATGAGACTAAAATTAGATTAGCATTCTGTACGACTTTGCCATTTGCTTGCTTCGTCACTTCCGTTTTTCTTCTTGTGCATTGGTTGGCTATGTCAAACAGCCAATCAGAATGATCTGACTCCCACCGCCAATTGAACATACAGTGACAGACTTTAGTGGACAGTGCCAAACACACCGAAAATATTAAATCAGATGATGCTCAAAACCTGCCCAACCATCAGCTTGGTGTGTAATAGGTGAATTGCAGATGCCTACTAAGTATTTTAGACATTACTATATGAGGGCTCATGGGTCCTATTGCATAGCCGCTACAGCGTAGGCTATGCCTTGGTTTTCAAATACACTACTGCGTCCACGCGTGTAACCCACAGTAACAGCGCAACAGCCAAAGAAGCAGGAGCTTGGCCAGTAAACCCACAAACGAAGCAGCAGCTTGATGTGTATGATTTGAGAAGGTCAGCAGTGATGAGGTAAATAAACAGCAACTGTTGCTAAAAAAAATTTTCTTTTTGCAGATCACTCCTCATCTTGGCCCATCTTTGGTCTTACTGTTGCAAGTGGAAATGACTATGAAGGAATGCGATGCAGATATTTTTGACCTGGCGGGAGGGGTTTTAGAATTGTTACATTTTTGTCGAGGTGCTCATCGGGCTACGAAGAGCTACGGACAGCCTACGCATAGCGTAACTTACTCATGGCTTTAAATTAAACTAGTCTGTGGACCTGACTAAAACACAGATTCTCACCATTATTACGACCATAGAAGCTAGAACGGCATTTAATAAAAAATAAAAAGGAATCACAGTGGTGGAGTGATACTGTACATGGTATGCAAATATGCCAGATTGCATTAGTTTGCTGCACTTTCCATAACCTGTCTCAAAGCTAGCCTGAAATAGGAGGCATTGTGCCATGCAAACTGCATATAGCACAAATTCAGCATAGTGGTAGAGGTGTGAATTGCTATACAAGTAATTTATGTGCATAGAAAGGGTTTTATAAGACTATACTGAAGTGCCACTGTCATGGTGTAAGCTGATTCAATGCCAATGAATACTGCAGTATCTTTCTCTACCACTTGATCAAACCAAAACCTCCCAGTGAGAAGGAACAAAGCAGACCACAAGGGTGTCCATCTCTGCTATGGATCTTATTTGACCCAAGTCAGATTAGATCAATGAAATTACAATGGGAAAAACAGAATCTTTAGGCCTGAAAATTCTTGCCATGAAATATTTAAGGATTTGATAATGATCCTTTTCTGTTTTTAAACTTTACTTGCAGAAGCACATCTACTTTTACTTTACTGCTGTATGTATCCTTACAGTGTGCATTTAGATGATGGTTTAAGTAAACTATGAGAAACCTCTGACTTCACAAGCCTGAGCCTAGATGCATGCCTTGCAGACAAATCGCTTTACACAGATAGGTGTGAATTATTGAGATGGAGGGTGGGACAGGCACATGCAAATGAATCTCATTTGGACAAGAGTGGAGTTTTTAAACGAAGCACCATCATTCTAGGTGAAAAGGCCTCTATCTAAAATATATACTGCATGCATACATGAATGACAATAAGATCAGACTTCAGAGCGTCATTTGCATCTTTATATTACATTTACATGAAAAGACTGAACTCTGAAACAGTGAATCTGTCAAAAGATCCCAGAAAAATCCAGGGTGCATTTTCCGGAATGTCTGTGTGAAAAGGGCTTGTGAAGATGGATCACATCAGACATCACAAATGTGTAAATGCATGGCACTCAAATCGTAATTTTTCTGTGTTTATCAAATATGTCAGACTTAAGACTATTAGATAGTCAGGAATTATAGGAATTAATAGATTATTTAGGCAAAACACCCTAAATGTGAAGATGACCATACCATGGTAAACCATCTGAGACCATCACTGTATCACCACAGTACAGCGAAAGATAAATGAAATGGCACTGAACTTTTCTTTTTTGGTGTGAGTTAATATTGGAGATAATTTGAACTATAGCGAAAGAAAATGCCTTGACAGTTTACATAAAATCACACAATAAATGGCGTACAGCAGATATAGTCTCTTCCACTAAAGCACTGATGTGTATTAACTATTACCATTTATAAATGACAGCGCGCATGGCTGTGTGAAAATGATAAATGCTTGGCAGAATAGTGGTCTTATAGATAAATCGAGCCCGAAGCGAAGCACTGTAGGCTGACCTGAGAACAGTCAGACAGGTAATTGGTTGGATGCAGAGTGTAATTCAGCTTCGACAAATCCCCTTCACAGCTGCCACCCTGTCTGAGAGAGTGACTCTGGGGGATGGGTGAGAGACAGATAGAGATTGAATATAATGATGGGGGTAGTGGAGGAATTGGGAGAGAGCAAATGAAAAATAGTGCCCTTGTTGGTGAGACTGTTAATACATCTGGGGGCCAATGAAAAATGAAGATTGAAGAAGAAAGTAGGAACTGATGGCTGAAAGAAAAGCAAATATAGACAATCCACAGATTTTGGGAAGTTTTAATGCCACATCTAATATAGACTTTCCATAGTTATATTGAATATGTATTGTTTTGTGAGTACAAATCAAAAGTTTTGCATATTCATACTGAATTGTCTTTAAATTATTTTGGAATGTAATATTTAGAGTGGTCATCTAGAGGATGGCACACTATTCAGTGCCAACCGAGGAAGTTTAGAAATAAGACTATGAAAGCCAAAGCCAGCCATGTATTTGTCATGCAAAGCTGTTCCCCTCCTCCTGGCCTGTCTGTCTGAGCACAATGCATCTGCCTGCGTTCCCAGGCTCCCCTTGCTCTCGGTGTCCTGGAGGGGGGAGAGTAGCCCACTGGCCCAGACCAAACTGACCCTTGTCCTACTGCAGCTAACTCACTCACATGCAGCTGGCCCCGGACCTCCAGTGATCATCAATATTCATGCCTCATACAAAATTCATTCTCAGTACCACAGACGCTGAGACCAAAACTGTGGCGTTACATTCTGATTTCAAGACAATTATAAAGGGACAGACTTGTTACAATGGAAATTTGTCTTATGTAATCATTTAGTTCTGGTGGCCTATTTTTAGTTTTCTTTTTGAGTATTTGTATACATATTAAAGGGATGAATAATTGATCAGCACTAGTAAAGTAAAAATGATTACTTAATATTAAGTAAATGTGTTTGAAGGTACAATAGATTTATTATTCTATGGTTACTTACATGATTTAGCAAAGACTTCATTCAGGCTAAATATTTTTCTCAGTTTCAAAAATGTTTACAGCATTCAGCAGAATTTGTCTATACATTTATGAGTATCTCATTTCTGGACGATGACACTAAAATTTATAAAAGATGTCATTAAAATCTGGTGATATTAATGAAATTTACACAGAGTTGTTCACTTGATAGTCACTTGTGTGTGATTCCTGTCTAGTGAGGCAGAATGACCGGCTTTAAAAGGACAACGTAGCTGGGCCGTTTTCAGCTGTGTGACACTGCTTTGTCCCCAAAGTGAAAACGCTGGCAAATTCCAGACTAAAGGCTGGACTGTATCTGTATTGTTGTACCATCGTGCACTTTAAGGTTGTCTAGTATATTTGACAGGAATGAAGGTATACAGTGTAAACAAACAAACAAAAATTTTTTTTTAGTTTTGATCAATTGATTATGTTTTCCCAAAGTTGTTGTACCTCAGAGCTTATTAAAAATACCATATTTCACAGTTCTTCATAACACCTTATAACAGTTTATACTGAAATGAATACACAATGTAACATAAGTATTATTTACCAATGCAGTTATTAAACATAGATCATAAATGGGCTAGATTCAATAAACAGGCAGTTATAGTTGCTAAACTGAACTCTTCAACAAATACCTCGTCAAAAATAACAAATGTTTTGTTTTCCTAGGTCAGTGGTTCTCAAACTTTTTCAGCGTGCGGCCCCCCTTGTGTACGGCGCATTCCTTTGCGGCCCCCCAAAGAATATTTATGACAAAAACTGTTCTAAAACTCAACTTTTAATTAAACAAAACATATTGAATGATACAAAGTAGTGCTGTTGGTTAGTAGCCTTATTTTTTTTCAGGTTTAATTCCACAGAATTCATAATAAATTAATTTATTTTATAAAATGTCATAAAACTGGGGCCCCCCTGGCACCATCTCGCAGCCCCCAGTTTGAGAACCACTGTCCTAGGTAATCTACGTGTTGTTTATTGTGCTTGTTATATAAATAAACTACTTTAAAAGGACCTTGTTGTTTTTTATTCTTAGCAGAGTTCACCGGAAGTTATGTGTTTTCCGCGAAAGTCGCTTGTTTATGTTGTTACTCCTGAGATTTAAGCAAATGGTGTTGGTATCTAAAATTAAACAGTTTGTCACTAGTAGGCTAATAATAGCTTTAGTCTGTATTATCCAGATTTGTTTTGCATGCCCTACTGAAAAATCCAGCTAAGACCAGCATAAGCTGGTCGCTGGTTTAAGGTGGTCCTCCCAGCCTGGCAAAGCTGGTGGGTCAGCTGGTCATCCAACCTGTGACCAAAAAAGTGACCAAAACACAGCTACACCAGCTTTCTACACCAGCAATACAAGCTAAAACCAAGCTGAGAGAGACCAGCTAAAACCATCTCACCAGCTTATGCTGGTCTTAGCTGGATTTTTCAGTAGAGGCTGGGGTGACTTTTTGCCCCTCCTGTCAGGATAACTTAATGCCCTTATTTTGATTAGTGTGTATTGTATGACATGTTATTGTTATGATTTATTCTGTATGGCGGACAGTGTAAACTTGTTGAAAACATTTTATTAAAATTAGGTTTCCCCTTATTTACATTATTATATTTTTTTTCATTTCCAGTATTTTTTTGCACTATACATAAATATCACAACGAGCTCTTCACATTTCATAATTTGCCTGTATCATGTTGGCAAAACATTTTTAACATTAGTGGAATAGTAAAGCCACCATGATGAGCTCTGGTTAACCATCAGCTTTTGGCTGCGTTTCAAAATCTTGTATGTTGCCTAAACAAGACAGCATTACTGTGCCTCAAAGACGCGTCACGTGTAAACTCAACGTGCACGTACATAGTATAGTTACGTAGAAGCGCATATTATAAACAGAAGGCTACATTTCTACGATACCCCCCCAAAAATACCTCAATGCAGACAGTTGTCACTAGTATTTGAAACACAGCCATTAGAGTGTCCACCATTTTGAAGGTGAGTGTGTTGGGTTGGAGGAAGTGCTATGCGAGAAGCGTCTGAGCTCTTCCTGCTGTTACAGGGGATGAATGCATGAATGCGAAAGAAGAAAATGGCGTTTGAGCAGGACAAATGTTTCCCCTCTTCGATTCTGCAAATGTGTTGAATTTCTGTAGCCTTATTATTTGCTTTCATTTCATCTCTACTGCACTTTAAACTACCAGAGGTGAGTTTTGCTGTTCGTTCGCGTTTCATTTGATTTCCGCCGTTTAAATATATTGACCAGCTTATCTGCGGTATCTAAGCTGAGCTCAGCACTGGAGATTCGTGTTTGAATGTTTCTGTATTACAGTTATTCGCTTTGCTAAGTTATACAATTATGATATTTGCTGTCTGTGTGTGATTTTATTTGTGTGGTAAATTTGTTGAACGTTGCATAAATGCAGTGACATTGCAGTTGGGTTCGTAAAATGTTACTAAACCATCATTATTTGAAAGTCGAGGATGTACATGCGATTTAATTGGTTAATATAGTGTAAATGGAGCTGGCATATGCTAAGGACCCGTTTTCTGTTGGTACATTATGGAAAGATTTATTTGGATGGTTTTATTTGGATGTTTGATTCGACGTTCTGTAACTTTCTCAACGTCGACTCATTTTTCTATCGGATAGTTAGTTAACAGCAGTAACGTTAGGGTTTGTTTGATTAAGAGCAGCAATATACGAATGAAGACAAATGTGTTTAGTTTGATAATACGAGCTGTAACGAAGTGTTTTAATTCGTAAAGTTGGTAAGTGAGAGGTTTTACTAGCTAGCTGGTTTGTTAGCACTTTTAGCTCGGCTGCTGAATTGCGCACATCGGGGCAGATGCTTGAATTAAATAAAATAAAATTAATATTATTTAATGTATAAATAATCGGCAAGTATTCGTTTTACCACCTCAAGATCTAAATAATCTTATGCATTAAGCAGCATTGCGTGTTTTATTCATTTAGTGTTTTAAAGTACGCAGTCACCGTAGCTAGCACAAGCTCGACCGTAAAATGGTTAAATATTTCTGACTCCCAGAACTGACCAAGCAACAAACACAGATGGGATAAAGTCAACCTTCCGATGGTAAAAGTTGTTTTAAAAGATGTTTTCGGGTCGGTGTAATGTTTTAAGGACAGGTCAAGGTTGCTGATTTGCCCCGTTAGCAGCAGCAGTAGTAGCGGTAGCAGCTGAAGACAGTGGTGGGGGAGGTGTCCCTGCTTTCTGCCTTTACCCCATCTTCTTCATACAGTAGACAAACTGTATTGCTTGCTTTAAAAAAAGAACAGATTTGCTTATTATATGTGCTATTTCTATTAAAATAAGATACTTTCCAGTTAGGTGTGCTAGATAGACATGTATTAATGCATGTTATTTTTGTAATCACTCTTTTACCAGTAGATGCATGTCCACCCATCTTTTTCTCATTTCCACAGTGTGCAAGGTTTAATGAGTTGCTTGTGGTTTTATTTTGTTGTGTAAGGTGTGTTAAATGTTTATTGGATAAATAACACATGTATGTGGTGGAACATGAATGACTTGTGTATATGTACTTTTTCTTCAGTAATGAAAGTGAAATCTAAAATGACAAACAGATTTATATCTGCTTTGTTTGCTGAGATTTCTATGCGAGTTGCACACTTGGATCCATAAAATACATACAGCTGATGTAGGAAAAGAAATGAAATGCATTAAACATGAAAGAATGGTGTGCTTTAGTTTGTCTTTTGTATTTACCTCTCTGAAGCAAGATATATTTGCTACATCTATGAGTACAGAAAAAAGAGAATGCATTTAGTGTTTTTTTTTTTTACAGTTGACCTATGTTTTTTTTCCATTTAGAGAATTGGATGCTATTGTCACCAAAGACATTTGAAGAGAAGCAACACAGGTCAGTAAAAATGTGTGTTATCTCCCTTAAGACTTTTTCAGGTGTGTGGATGATGACTTAATTTGTAAAGCTCGTGTCCTTCTGGGCTTTTCCTATTCATGCTTGTGTTGGGTGGCACGAACCATTCCAGTCAAAGCTGCTGCTGGTGTAAGCAAATGCATCTCCCTTTGAATTAAAGGGGCTTACAATGCTGACTAAGCTTTGCTGTTTTAAAATGTTTAACAAAAACAATCTAGGTATGTGTTGCTCTGTGTAACACTACTGTATTGTAGGTGTGAGCCATAAACCCTTGCTTCCACTGTTTATATCTGTCAGCATGTTGTAAAATGTATTAGATAGCTAGATAGTAAGATGGGTACTTTATTATCTCATGTAGGGAAATTGGTTATATAGATAAAGAAATCCAGAATGCTTTCAGTTGGATTTGTTTTTGTTTTGTTGTGATGCTACGAAGCTTTGAACCGCTGGCTTGCTTTGAACTCCAAGTTAATCATAGACAGTCTTTAAGTTTTTCTTATCAGAAAAATGAACATTGGCCTGGATAGTCATAACCACGTCCACACCTTATGATGCCAGGGACTCGCTAGACCATAACACTTTTGTATTCGGAGTTTGATGTGATGACACACGTTTGTGTATATGTATAGTATGTGTAGTCTTTTGATTCGTAATGAGGAAAGTCAAGCCTGAGGTTATACTGAGTCACAAGTTGTTTTATTTCAATTTAGCCTTTAAAAATATAAATACAAGACATTTTTCTTCGCAATGACTTGGTATGATTTTGACTGGTCATCTTTTCAGCTGGTACTTCATAAACAGATGCCTCTGTCTTTGTGTGTTTGTGTATGGGAGGCTTCTGTTGTTGAGATGGCCATCTGGTTAAACACTTTAAGGAGAAGAGGTTGCTCCTGGGGGAGGGGCAGGGTTGTGCCGTATCAAGCTATCTCGATTGGGTGACTTTACCCCCTGGAAGCGGCTATATTCTACTTTTCACGTCAGATACTCATTTGGCATTCTCACGTATTTATGCTAGGCTGTTGACTTATTTTATGAGCTTGACTGGTCCCCCTAGAAACAGAAGGCAGAGTTGCTTCCTACCCTCTACTTTTGGTAACTGCACTTCATACTGGGCTGCTACGTTGGTTGTCATAGCTTATATCACAGAGCATTTGGTTGTCAGTTAATTTAGCCGAACTCACAAAGCAGTTATTTTTTTGTACTTTGTTTGGTTTGATGTTTATACCAATTGGTGTTTAAAGCAATTATTTAGTATTGAGAGATTGATTTTATTTTTTTCCGGTGACATTAGCATGAAAATTGTAGAATCAAAATTAACCCTTTTTAATGACATTTCTCTTTGGTTGTTGTCACAAAGTCGTCTTATTTACAACCATTTCCTTCCAACCACCTTTTGTAAAGCCAAGTCCCATCACCTTTCTTTTCATTATTAAAGTGCACCTATCATCCAATTCACAGTTTTACATTTCCTTTGGTGTGTAAGTGTGTATTAGTAAATTTTAACAATATGCAAAAGGTAAATACCCCAAAGTAAACGATGCCGCGATTCATTGGCTCCAAAGTAACTCTCTTTTCTTGGACTACAACAAACACACGGATTGTAGGCAACAGTTTACTTCCTGGGCCTGTTGACATGGACAAGACGGACATTATCATAATTTCGCCCGCTTCAGACTATAAGTTAACTCCTGTTAGCATTGGATTGTGAGCAAATCTTTCAAACATGGTAAGGAGCATCCCATTTCCGGCTGACGTCAGAGTTATTTAGGCCGATCACAACGTACAGGTTAGCTGGCCAATCGGGGGACAGAGCTTTTCAAATCGATGAGCTTTGTACAAAATCAGTCCGTTTTTAGGAAGACGTTTTATAGAAAATGTACGGTATGTGGAAAATAATTTTGTTTTAACCATAAACCACGCAAGCACATTGTATTATATGCATAATAATGTTTTTTTAGCAATGAAATGGGTGCACTTTAATATTTTCACTTTAAAATGCATCTGATTACAGAAGTTAAATTGCTTTTTAAATTCCGTTTCCATATTAAGTTCAACCTACGTTCAACCAAGCGTCACTCTTGGTAAAGTCCCAAAATTAACTCCACAATGAGCATATTCAGGATGCACTGTAAAATAATTTGCAGTAAAATCCTGTTTATTTTAGCAGAGTGTGAACACAAATGCAAAAGCATTTAGACCACGTTTACACGTGGGCGGCTATTTTCATAAACGGACATTTCAACCTCTCCGGTTTCAAAAATAACTTTGTGCACACATGTCAGTTTTCAGAAAATTGTTCATTGACAAGTGTCCTTGTATATATGGTGTAACGAGAAGCTCAAGCCCACGGAAGCAAATCAGAATCCCGAAAACAGCAACCAATCACTTCCTGTTCCTCTTTCGAACAAGGTCGCACTTTTGACGTAGGCCCGAGCTCTGGTGCATACTGTGACGTTGGCTGCCTAAACATCCGTTTGTCTGAGTTTACATGCAACCGAAGATTTTTAAAATCTCCACTCTGGCTGGAGTTTTTAGAAAGAATCAGTTTCAGAGGCGAGTTTGCATGTAAACGAGGCCTTAGTATCATATATTGGTTTTCTTGCAAATTGATAATTAATTTTAATGAGAGATATGATCTGATACATAAATGTTGTGTTTGGCAAGTCAGTGGTCAGGTTTTATTGAGTTTAGGTGGTCAGTAAAAAGCGTTTGCTGGTTGGTACGCAGAAGTAGTTAGCTCCTTCCAGAGGACCAATTTCCAAGTGTAATCCTTTAATAAGATTACAAGCTTTCTCCCTTTTACTAAATGCGTTGCTTCATCATTTATTTGCTGTGGGTAACTGTTAGGGTTGCTACAATGAAGCCAAGACATTGTAACTTATCCTTTCATTTACAGGGAAATCTTTGAAAACACGGATGGAGTGTGGATGGATGACAGGGTAGAGCGCAGTGGAATGACTGTAAGGAAGAGGGGGCTGGTTTGAAGGTAGGATTCGTTGTCTGTGTACAGTGAGATGTCAGTTGTTATATATGCGGTTATTATCCCGTTCCTTTGCCTTGGCATCAGTTACCGTGCCACGTTCGCTAATCAATTGTCATTTTAATGTTTATTTTTAATTTGGAAAGAAAAGCAAAGGCATCTTATCATGAATCACCATACCTTGCCTTTTATGCATTCTGAAGCATATCGTAAAACTTGTTAGTGGGTGTAGCACTTTTCCACTGAATGATGTGAAAAGGCTGATAGCTCCGGACCGGTCTTTATCTCTTGACCTTGTCTTCGCTCTCACAGTAGCTTGAGGCTGAAGCCAGCAGAGTGACTAGAGCTCGGTAGCAACAGGGGTGTCTGCAGTCTAATGTTTGCAAGTTTGTTTAAAGCTGTTTCATAGAAATTTAGCTTGTTATGGTAAAATTGTAATGGAATGGATTTAGTGTAAAGAGTTTTAACTGTGAAAATATACAGCAAGGTAAATTCTGCATGAGATCTACAGGGCAAAAATACAAGAATCATGTTTTTAGTAAGCACCTCCACCCCTCCCTGGTTACCCCGGGTGACTTTTTAACTTATCTGTTGGCCCAGATGTCCTTGTATCTTCTGCGTGATATGGAGTATATTAAGCAATAAACTCATGGCAATATTAGCTGCTCTGTGAACAATAATATTTATCTTCCTATTACGTTTACTAGATATTAAACATACACGTTTATTTCTTATTCATAAGGCCAGTTATTCCAGAAAGTACCTGCTGGAAAGCATTTAGTCCTGATATATAGTTTTGAGTCCTGTCTTGGCCTACTTTTTTTGACATCAAAGTTAGTAAAAAAGTCCAAAGTTTGTCCCGGTTTTTTATTAGCAAAACCTTGGGGTCAGGAAATGGAAACATTCAAGAAATGATTTGTGTTGTCTGCGCTCTACGTTGAAGGTTTAGTTTGTTGACTAAATCACCTAGCTGTTGCTTAGCAAAAACTGCACAATACAGACGTCTGCTTGGGAGGAAAAGATATTGGCAGTGATGGTCTGCATTAACTCATCTGAACTGGAAAAAGTACTTAAATGTGCCAAAAGCATAACTTTAAAGACTACATTGTTCTGAAAGAGACGAGACCATCCTGTATGCACTAATAGTTACTTCTGAAATGACTGACACCAAATATGGAAAGTCATTTCGAGTTTAGACCTGTTCATGCATACTTGTCATTTAAAGACAAATAGCAGACCTGATCATTTAGGCTCTTAAACTTCTGGAAGTCCTTGTGGGAGCGTTTCACTTGCATGTGCATTTGACAAATATTTGGACAAGCATTATGTGCACGTTTTGCACTTTGTTTTTGCATTTGACTGTGAAGAATGCACCAGGCAAAGAGGTTTAATGATGCCCTCTCAAATCTGTAACTGAAAGCATTTATACTTTTTTCTGATTTTTCTAGTTATGCAGGCTTGTCATGAAATGTTCGTCTGATTCTTGCCGTGCAAGAGATCCGCAGGGTAGTCAACTTGTTGCAACGTGACCACCTGACTTCCTGACAGTTGTCATTCCACAACAAGCAAGTCGAAGCTGTTTGAACAGGAAATTACCTCTAAGAAAAAATAGATCTGTTGCACGATGTAGCATTGTTCCACACTTTAGTTTCAAACAAACCCCTCTTAACCTGTTAGGCAGCCCCCCCCAACTTTTTACCCACACGAAAATGTTTGCAGCTCCAAAACTATTTGAAGAATTGAGATGAGTTAAAAAGAGAAAGTTTTACATGTTTAAGTGTAGTAAAACTCCATTGTTATGTATGTTGTCTATTTTTGTTTCATAAAAAAAAAAAATTCTATAGATGTTCCATAGCAGCTTATATAGTCAATGGTCTCAAAGCCACATTTTATATTTGTTATAAATTTAAGGTTGACATTACAAAAAAGGAGGCAACCTTATTTCTTTATCATGACACATTTCCAAATATGGCCACTCATTTTACATTTCAATTAATTTTGTTTTACAATGTCAATGTTTTAATAATACAATGTCATTAAGACACCTTTAAAAAAAAGATAAAGCAAATGTAATTATTTGCACAAGTAGATTACATACAAAGTAAATGGTCTTCCGTGCAAGTTGAAAATATTCACCTCATGTGGAAAATTCGCATGACGGGAAGCTAAATCTCACTATATATCTAGAGTGAGGTATGTGATGCTTCACTTTTGGTGTACATGGCATAACGGTTAGAAGCCCTTTGCCGCCTTTGTAGTAAATCACACGGCGTGCACACTTTGTTGCAAAACAATATTGAGAGAGGATTCTTTTTACAAAATCCGATAGAAACAATGGGTCTATTTCGTCTGGAGTTATGACCGACTCAAAATGTATATAGGTTGAGATATGCAGTCGTCCCACAAAATATAGTATTAATGTACCTAGAGCATTTATTTTATAAAACAGAACTCAGATATCAAATCTTAACCCTTTCTTATGAAATACATCATGACAAGTTTAAAACCGTTCTTGGTCATTATACATGGTAAACTTAAGTGCTTATAAACAAAATCGCATCGGACATGCCCACCTGGATTGGTCGGCTTAACAGGTTAAAATGATTCAAATGATAAAGTAGACTTCAAAGCCCCCTCACAGAGGCCTTGGCTGAAGTCACTCTCAGGGCCCCATTACAGGCATTCAGAGGAGCTGGCAAGAGTCAAGAAGTAAAATGACACCATACCTCTAAATATTTTTCTTATAAATGTGAAGAGAAGAAAATAAAGCTGGATGTATTTGAAGGGTTCTGGTAAATCTAGATTGGAGAGAAAAAGAAAGCCGTCTGTAAGGTAGAGGGTCAGTTTTTAATGGTGCTACAGATTACTTGTAACATTTTGTAAATCACTTCACAGCTGTTATGTGAGAGGAGTAATAAATTATTCTGCTTTTTAGTTTGTTTAGTGATGGTGCTCTGTTACTAGCTCGATGGTCTACCTGGTCTCAAAAGGTCAAGACGGTCTCTGTAAGAGGAATTTATAGCCCTCAGTGGATCGTCCATTGGCTTTCTTGAATTTTTTTGTAATGTGAAAATAAGTGGGTGCTTTGTGAGGTCATTCCTACAGGAAATTCCACAGCCAAAACAACATCTATCAACACAGTGGTGGCTTTTGCAAACAGTTAAGCAAAGAGTGTAAGGGTGCTTTGCTTAAAGCAGTATAAAGCTAAAGCTCTGTGCTGTGATTGATACACAACGGACTGAAAGAGCTTTAAGATGCTTTTGGCTTCCTGATGTTAAGAGTAATTTTTAACAGTATTTAAACCGTATTAAATATTTTAGGGGACTGTCTAGGGAATGTCCATAATTCCAAAGAGAAAGAGAGAGAGATGCTAAACCCTCTCAGTGCATCTAGCATGTTTTCTTGTAAATGAGTATTCTGCTTACAAACTGGTATATGCCTTATTCAGCCTGTCTCCATGTTGATTCCAAATCGAGGCTATGAGATGATGGACGTCCAGAGCGTGTGCTTTAAATGTATTGTTTTGTACCGGAATGCTGGTCATTCAGCCATCAAAACAAAGAAAATGCATAATTTGAAAAATATCCACAGGACCAAGAACCTCAGAAATCATGAATTGTTAAAATAAGAAGGGAACTATGACCTAATTTGAGATGAGTATCGTGCATTGTGTACATAATATTTGTTTTGGATATTAGTCTGTTGGCTAATTGCTAATTTCTTATGTTGTTAGCATGTTTACTTAAAAAAAAAAACATCAATATAGTGCAACAATACAATATTTTATAACAACAACTAGGTATATATCTCCAGTTTGTATAAAACATGAGCATATGTCCCATGTATTTTCTGTTATGTTTTTTCAAGGCATGAAAATTAACTTAATAACATGTGATTGACTTGATAACAAGCTATTGTTATATGTAAAACCCTATATGAACCTCAACGTTATGTAACTTACAAATGTTATTTAGTTAGAAATTAATCCTGCTTCTGTTGATTCTGGTCAATGTGCTTAAAAATCGGAGGAAAGTTTTAAACCTATTTATGTTTTGAATTTTATGTTATGTACTTAGTTATATTAGTGTTGCTTACAGTCCTTAAAGCATAAGAATTAGTGATTAGCCAACAGGCTAATAGCAAAACAGATTTTATATACACATTGTGCTGCTCTTATCTCAAAATTTGGTCATATGTCCCTTCTTATTTTAACAACTCATGATTTAATGTTCTATGTCCTGTGGAAATGTATTAAATGATGTATTTTCTGTGTTTTGATGGCTGAATGACCAGCATCCCGGTACAAAACAATACGTTAAATCACACGCTCTGGACGTCTATCCCTCACAGCCTCGTTTTGGAATTAACATGGCGGCAGGCTGAATAAGGCGTATTTCTGAATGGCCTGAGGTTGAGATTAAGTCGATTTGATGTGAAAGTATTTGATGAATGTATAATATGGGCGGAGAGCAATAAAATTTGTTCAGAGGAATATAAATAGGATAGACAAGTTTATATTCATATGAATTGAATTTTAAGTGTTGTCCTATTTAGAATTAGGTCAATTGATTATTTCCAATATTGGAATAAAATTAGTAAAAAGTTACGTTTTTGGTTTTTGGACTTTCTGAATGTAGGTGTTTACAGCTTTAAAAAATTGGATACATTTTTAATAGGATATAAATCTTTTTGCTTTTTCTGTTGTGCTTAACTCAGTGGTTCTCAAACTAGGGGCCATAAGACGGTGCCGGGGGGCCCAGTTTCATGACAAATTAAAAATCATAAATTCTGTGTAATTAAACCTCAGAAAAAAGCAATATGTTGTATCATTTAATGTTTTGTTTAATTCAAATTTTAAGTTTGAGAACCACTGGCTTACACTGGCTATGTAACTTATGTGATTAACTTACGAAACTCATTCGCTTCTCGCACTATATAGAAATCTATAAAATTATCATATTTGAGACAAATATAGTTACAAATGTGTTCTTATTTTGATTTTCAGTGCCAGAACATATCAAGTCCAGTTTCAGCCAGCCTCAGTCTGCCAATTAGAACAGCAGCATCTCAACTGTAACCTGCGCCATCAGCAATGCCAAGAGGGCCCCAGCCAGCGGCCAGCCCCAAACCCTGCCTCGGTACCCGCTCTGTGAAGATCCGCCGCATCTCTGTCAGCACAAATAGAAACAGCTGTTGAAGTGTGGGCAGTCCCTCACGGTCCTTGCTGCCACCCTGGGAACTCAAGTGCAGCTTAACTCTAGCCAGGCAGGGGAGCTTACGACTGAGAGGCCTTTACTACACTGCGTCCAAAGCCACCTCTCAGGTACCAGAACACTGCTGAATAACCTTGTCAAAAACATTTCCTACATATGCAGTGAAACTTGTGATATTAATCTCTATATAAGCAATTTCTAAAGGATTGAGGTGGTAAAATGCAGGGCAGGAAGTTGCAGCAAAATCTTGATTTAAATTAAGTATATGGATGTTGTCATAAATGATTTTAAATGGATAGATTCTAGTCTTGAGTGTAAAAAATATTATAGTCATACACCAGTGAATCAACTAGACCAACAAGTTAGCTGCTTTGTTTATTTTTTGTACTGTTTTTAAATCCAAGTGTCTTCGTGTTTTCTAGTTGTATTGGGTGTAACTCCGAATTAGATTAAATGTATTTAATGCTTTCTGCAGTTTGTGGCCTTAGAAATTCAAGAGACAGACTTGTAGCTACCATGTGTCCATTAATCTAAACTTTCAATTCTGTTAGCATCTCATAATGTCATCATTTGTTTTATAGGCATGGCTCCCATTCGGGATTCTGTCAGCCACTCCCCTAACCAAACAGGTGACACATTTTGCTTATTTCTCACATTGTGCCGTGGTTTACTATTTTGTGTAACGTTGTTTAGTTTGTAAATTCTGGAAAACCTTTTTAGCATTTATAAGGAACATTTATTGCCTCAAAATGTATAGTAAATGCATGAATACAGTAGTCTGCAGTGCAGACGGTGTTGTCCAAGCACTCAAAGTGTTATTTTGAACCACTCTAAATATAGCCATTTGCTTTGGCACTGTTTGTAAGAAAAATGTCATAAGATCTTGGCATGGGTATCCTGACTTGCCCTTTTTTACTTGCCAAACCTCAGTTTTTCATGTGTTATGTAAGGACAAACCAGTTGTGCTGCCAACAGTTTTGCAGGTCTAACTTTTCTGAAGTATATACAGTGTAACTCAGAAGATTGTACTGTTTGTCATAAAAACCTACCTTTTTTATTATCTTTTTATTGATAAGTTATTCCTTAAAGTTGGCGATGAGATATAAAGATAATATATTGAATAACTTTCTTAGTTTAATAGTATAATTTTCTTATACTCAGGTCAGTAATATTCAACAGAATCTTAATCAGAATCATTTGATCATGTTATGCAAACTGTGACAAACAGTGAGACTTTTCATGTTTTGTTGTTTTATTTCTGTCGGTTAACACAGCCAGAGAGAAATTTCTCAGACTTGGCAAGAAAATCGCACTCCGGGAAGCTTGGCAGCCATCTTGCAGACAAGATCAGGCTAGCAGAAAACGCTTTTATTTCAAGAAATAGAGCAGTTGCATTAGTATTGTAGTTTTGTGGTGCCACACTGCAAAATGAACGAACTTGCAGAGACTTCAATTTTCATCGTGCTGCAGAGCGTCTGTCTGTCTTTCCCTCCTCTATCTACTGGCAGGCAGCACGATCACGCTGCTGCAACAAAATGGTGGCAGCTTTACTGCTGTTTCAGTCTGTCTTAAGTGAGACACCTCTCAGCAGGACGGAGATTGGGTTTATGGGCATTTGGCCATTGTCAAGTAATGCATAAATAGACAAATGATTACAAATTGTGATCACTCTACCAAATGTTACAGTTTCCTGTGCCTTGTCCAAGAAAGATTTTTGGTGTGTAATGTCATTGGCTTGTGTTTACACACCGTGCGTTAGAAATTTTATTAAGAGTATGGCTAAAATGCAAATGTTCTTGTTACTTTTCAGTTTACCTTTTCAAGTTCAGGAAAGGCAGAGCTCTAACACAAAACTGAGACCCATTTTATTTTAACGCTGCGGTGAATTTTGCTTTGTTCTGTTGTCTGTGCCTTTGTTCTGTTTAGTTCTTTTAAACCTAAATATACTTCATTGGAATAAATAGTTGTTTATTTGGAGCTCATTTTACCTTTTATTTACACCCACAGGTTTAGAACATGCTGGACTGGAATCTCAGTTTGAAAATTCACCGTGGAGCTCTAGTTCACCTTGCAGTGACTCAAACAGTAACTGGGGAAAAGTCATTGTAGATAAAGGACCCTGGTCCTCCATCACTAGTAGTGACCCAGAGTTAGCCTCAGAATGTATGGATGCTGATTCTGCCTCCAGCTCTGGGTCTGAAAAAAATCTAAGTATAATGGCTTCTGGAAACACTGGCGGTGACAACAATGGCAATAGGCAAGGATGTAGTCAAGGTTCTCATTTCATGGTTGCAAATGGCAGCAATAATGTGGCTAATGGGAGTGTTAAGGGGCCTTGGGGTGTATCCAACGGCTCGATGCTAAGCACATGTCAAGGCTCCGGGGAGAGCCCCAGCGGCAAGCTGGTAGAAAGCAGCCATGGCAAAATTAATGCATGGGGCACCCAAGGTTCCTCAACCAATGGAGGTATAAATCCAAGCACTTTGATCCCAAATGCCAACCATGGTGCCTGGCCCATTCTTCAGAACACCGGGCCCAACCCCCATGGTCCTGTTGGGAATGGTGGCACCAACACTCAACTAAGCACCATAGGTCAAACACCCTGCATGCAGAGTATCAACTCTAAGATGTCTTGGGGATGCCTGCAGGAAAATATGTCTGAAGCTGAAATCAATGGTACAAGCAAGGTTCAAAGCGGGCAGCCTCAAAACCTTAACACTGAATTTAATGGACCAAATAACACTACTAACATGATGACCTCTAGTTTACCAAACTCTACAGGTTCAATACAGATGAATGAACAGCCCCCAGGGCACCGAGCCTGGCCTATGAACACAGGGGGCTCTTCTCAGCTCCCTATTTCTTCAGTCTCTAATGGCACTTCCATTTCTCAACATGGCAACAGTGAGGGAATAAACAGCGGGTCTTATGGTACAGCATGGGGCATTCCGCCCAGCACTAATTACTCTGGAGACAAATGTCCTATCCCTAAAGGCCAAGCTGTGGGCGACACTGTGAATGCAACTCTAATGCAGTCTGGAGCCAATGGTTCCTCTGTGAGCGCTGCTTCTTTAAAAAATAATAATAATGGGATGGGTGGTCGTGGAGGAGGATGGGACTCCACGTCCACTACCTCACAAAATATTTCTTGGGGTGCTGGCAATGGTGTGGGCCCAGCTGGGATACCTCGACCTTGGGGAAGTGCCTCCTCCTCCTCTTCATCTTCTTCTTCATCCTCTTCAAACACTGGCACTAAGGTCTCAAATGGGGAGTGGAACACTTTGCCCAGCAACAGTCAGCATTCCAATGATGGCACGAATGGAGGCAGGAAGGGAACAAATGGATGGAAGTCCTTGGAAGATGATGCTCTCGGTATAGGGAGCTCTGGTCAGGCATCACAAGGCAGCACATGGAACAAATCTACAGGCAGTGAAGGAAGTGGAGAAAGCTCAGAAGGTCGCAGTGAGAGGGATGGACAGCGTAGCGGCAACCGAAGAAGGGGTAATCAACAGGGCATGATAACTGCAGCTCTCTCTAAAATTGAAGTGGATCCCAGGGTCTTGTCCAACACAGGATGGGGACAAACCCCAGTCCGTCAGAACACTGCCTGGGATGTATCCAATCCTGATAAAAAGCCAGGAAATGGGCAGATGGGCTGGGGCCATGCTCCACCTAAGGCATCTAACTCAGGTGGGTGGGGAGATGGACCCAGCAACAACAGTAGCGATTCTTCCATGTCTGGATGGACTGAACAGAAACCATCAACTGGCTGGGGTGAAACCAAAGGATCTGGTGGGCAAAGTGGTTGGGAGGAGGCTTCTTCTGTTACACTGAACAAGAATAGTTCCTCATGGAATGGTAGCAATGATGAAAAGTCCTCCTCTTGGAATAATGCACAAAAAGCAAAGCAGGGATGGGGCGGCCCTTCTGCTGGAGATGGATGGGGTGGAGAAGGCCCAAAAGGAAACCACTGGGTAGAGCCCCAGAAATCTAGTTCCAGTGGTTGGGACAGGGACAGTGACAGTGATCGTTCTGGATCAGGCTGGAGCGAGACGGGTCGCTGCAGAACAAGCAACACCTGGGGAGGCAGTGGAGGCACAAACACTCCTGACCAGAGTGCTTCAACCACAGGATGGGGCGAATCAACCAAGACCAACAATCAAAACCAAGCCTGGGGCGAGCCAATCAAACCAAGCCACTCCAACTCTACTTGGAGTGACACCACAAAACCGAACAACTCTTCTGAGTGGGGCAAATCCCAAGATACCAGCATGGGAACATTCAGGAGTGGCAACACTCCTCAGACTGGAACCCCTGGTCAGAACAAGCCTACAGGATGGCTGGGAGGCCCAGTTCCTACTGCCTCTAAAGAAGAAGAATCCTCTGGATGGGAAGAGCCATCTCCTGAATCCATCAGGCGTAGAATGGAGATTGATGATGGTACTTCAGCATGGGGAGATCCCAACAAATATAATAATGGTAGTGTAAACATGTGGAACAAGAACACTGCTGGAGAGCAGGATAGCATGGCTGTTTCTCAGCCCCCACAAGCCCAAAGCTCCATGGCTCCAAAAGAAAAGAACAGCAGCAGCTCAGGTGAGTGTCTTTCTATTTTGCAGTGGCTTGGCAATTATTACTCATCCCTCATATTTATCTTTAGTCATGCAGTCATTCCTTTGGAATTTGTCTGGATGTGTTTTTTCCCTCCCACCCCTTTCCTCCAATACCAGTTGCACTGACAAAGCTCTGAACTTACAAGTGAGTGCTTGTGAAATGTGCATATGGTTTACCCATTGCAGAGAAATATTTTAGAAAGGTTGTTTTTGTTGAGACAAAAGTCTTTATCTTCCTTAATTATTTGCAGGAAGTGTATACTAAAGGTGTATGTGCAAGTAATGTTTCCACTTCATTTGGAATTGGCTGTGGATGAGCAGTGCTCAGGGGAAAACTCGGTTTGGGTTACATTGTAGTCATGTGGCAGCAACTTGAGCAGGAGGGCACACATGAACAGGGCTATTTTTGAGGGAAGTATTTAGGACATA
Organism: Paramisgurnus dabryanus; assembly: GCF_030506205.2. NCBI lineage: Eukaryota > Metazoa > Chordata > Actinopteri > Cypriniformes > Cobitidae > Paramisgurnus > Paramisgurnus dabryanus. Next base: position 31,086,869 of record NC_133339.1, read on the forward strand.
TGCGGGATGGTGAAAGTGCAGAAACCTCAGTGGTTAAATGTGAGCTGATCCATCAGTAGGACTTCAGAGTAAACAAAGCTTACATAAGCATGTTTATGTAAGGGTCAGATTTGGGCCATTGAAAACTTCAGTCCAAAAGTGCAGTCCAATCACACTTTGAAGTTTAAGATTTTTTTATGTAAATAGATTTAGGTTTAAAATAGCACAGAGCCTTTTCTTGTTCATTTTTTTAACATGCTGCTTTTCATTAACCATTTACAATAAAAAATATTAATTCTTGTGCTAGTAATAACATATACAGTTTACTATTAATATCCCCTCAAGCAAATGTGCAGAGGATTATAGCATTTTGCACTATTGCTCTTTGATGATAGCGTTTTTTTTTGTCTGGACACAGGATGGGGAGAGCCATATGGTGGGCCACAAAAAATGGAGTCCTCTACCTGGGTTGACCCTGCTGCTCCACCTGTCTCTGTGGACAATGGTACTTCTGCTTGGGGTAAGCCTGTTGATTCAGGCTCCAGCTGGGAAGTACCAGGGAGGGAAAACTCAGGAGGAAATGGCTGGGGCAATGCTGCTGTAGGGCAACAGTCACAGCACAAGTCTGGTATGTTATATGTCTTATGGGGGCAAAGAGCTTTATTATTTTACTGTTTAATTCATACATTTGCACTTCAATGTCAACCGTATTACTAAACAAAACTAGGGATGCTCCGATCGATCGGCCGCAGATCGGTATCGGCCAATAACGGCATTAAATGACTTGATCGGTACTCGCTAAATTTGCCAATCTTTCTGTTTACTTTTGTCATCATAGGGCTCCTGAATGCGTCTGTAATTAGAGACCATTTGAACGCAGTGCAAGCATTTTTATAACACGTTGCTCATGTGCGACATGCAGATTTGTATTTCTCTCTGCCTTTACAGAGATATGTGTATTTTCTATGAGGACGTGCTCCGGTCCTTACAGCACGACGTCTCCACATCCCCATCAAACAGCGTATACAACACATATCTATCACAGACAATTGCATCTTCATGCTGAAAGTTTATTATTTGCATGCGTTTTAAAGTTTTGACTAAACGTATTTTCCTCGCAGCTGCTCTTGTCTGCGTACACCCGGCGAGCATGCACACAGCAGCCTGTCATCAGTGCACATGTACAGATTGATCTCTCTCAAGTCTTAAAGCTACAGTAACCTAATTCATCTCTTAATAAAATCAGTTTCGGCCCTTCAGTGAAGAACTGTTGTACTTCATACGAATACGTGTATATTTAATTCATACAGTAAAGACTGGCAAGGCGAAGACAACAAATCTGTATCGGCTGCAAAAATCCTGATCGGGGCATTCCTAAACAAAACAAATTTTCACTTAAATTGAAAAAAACTGTTCTTGCCGGAACTAGTTATACAATGACAGATTTTTTTTGTCTTTAGGATCCAAACCTATGCAAGACAACTGGTGTGGAGAGGAGATGTCCATGGCAGGGCACTCCAACTGGGGAGAAGAAGAGGAAGTAGAAATAGGCATGTGGAACAACAATCCATCACAAGAAACTGGAAACTGGTCCTACAAGAAGATGCCACCAAAGGTAATACATTACAGACTTGATTTAGCCTGGTATAACCCCTTCACTGAAGTTACAGTTTGATAAAGACATACAGCATGGTAAATTGTGGTTGGTTACTTACATTATTTACCTTTCTTCTCAGTTGAATAAAGGACCCAACAAGCAGGATGATTCTCCGTGGATGAATCAGTTTGTGAAACAGTTCAACAACATGTACCCTGTAAGGAACACTCCACTATTTTAAGAAACCTGTTTATGATGTTAGATGATCATGAATCTTTAATGTAGCAAAATTGTATTAGTTTACATGATGACAGTTGCGTGTCTTTTTACAGAGGGACTCCGCTGAGGATTCCATGAAGGGAAATAAGATGGATATGTCTGGAGGTATGTGAAGTTCACGTGCCGTTTCAGCTTACAAATGGTTGTATGAAGTTCATTGCATTTAATTATAACCAATTTCTACAGGAATGGTGGAAAAGCGCATGGATGTTGACAAGCATGTACTTAATATGGGGGAGTATGGAAAAGCTCCTGCCTCACGTCACCAGATCCACAAAGACTCATCCATGGACCGCAATCCCTATATGGATAAGGTCAGTTATTCTCTAATTGTCTAAAAGCAGTAATGGCTCACTGTGAAAACATGTCATTGCGTTTGCTTGCTGGGTACTTTAGCACCCTCTATGGAAAGGGAATGGGGCATGAAAAAACCCTGAAATCTGAATATCAAATTTGAGGCTTTCAGTGCATATACATCAGTTTAAATGCTTTGTATATACTACTATACTCTTCACAGTTAATATCTATATATTTAAAACCAACACGGTTGATGTTTTATTTTGCATTATCGAAGGATTTCCCTGAAATGAAATCCCACTATTGACTCTTTGTGTAGCAAAAATAGCAAGTGAAATTTTACAGCTGTGATGTGACAAAACCCTGTTAGAAAGAAGGGACAAATCTATTGACGCGTCCCACCCCAACTTCTATTTTTAATAGGGAATATGCCAGCACGGCAAATAATACCACCTGCCCTTTAATTTCTTTAACCTTTATAAACTCTCTTAGTGAATGTAGTCTCTTTTTTCTTAGTCATCTTTTCTGTTTATAACTTCCTTGACTAATTTCAATAGAAGAAAACTTTCCAGTTTCTTAAAGATGCAAAGAGGATGCTAACATAGCCTTTCTCTTTCCTTTTCCCTGGCTGTTGATGTTTCTTTCTCTGGTGGCCTGGTGCTCCTTCTGGTCTTTGACCGCCTCTCTGCTGTTGTGCTCTGCGTCCTGCTCTTCTCTCTGCTTGGCCTGTGGTTGTGCTTCAGCTTTCACTGCCAGTATATGATAGCACTGTAGCAGAGGAGCCCCAAAACTCACAGATCACTTCCATGCAGAATATCAGCTTTTCCCCTACAAATAGTGCTCAACCAAACCAGTGCAGCTTGCCAGGGCCCCACCTTCCAAACTCTGCCTCTGTTAGGCAGGTGAGTTAGTGCATGACGCTCCCCGTGTGCTGAAGCTGTGAATGGACTGCGGCCGCACTGTGCTTGTTGTTTGTGTGTAATGTATTTGCGTTTTTCCCACAGAATGTAAACATGTACAGTGTCGGTAATGCAGCACAAGGCCGGAATGCCCAGCAGCCTTCAGCACAACCTCTCAATTCTGCTCAGCCCAATCTACGTAACCAAGTGCCTCCTCCACTACATCCCTCTCAGGTAATAACACTTGGGATTGTATGCCCCATGCAACTCGCATTGAGATAAGGCAGACAAACAACTGCACCCACAACTATTACCCATAAAAGGATAGTTCACCAAAAAATAAAAATTCTGCCATCATTTACTCGCTCTCATGTTGTTACAAACCAGTGTTTTTGAAGGCTCGTCACGCTAATATCTTTTAAAAGGTAACTAACAAGTTAACATTCAATTTTACTCGACAATCGGCTTGTGACACATTTCATGGTAAGCTTAAGGTTTTACATGTATCTACTTGTCAAACCTAAGCCAATTTCCAATACTTTTTGTGGCGTATTTAAATAACAAGGCAAGGCACGCGTTTCTCAACTTTATAAGTGAGGTCTCAGCGTAACACACAAACTCGACATGAGGGTATAAGGCTCAACTTTTTTGACATGCACAGAAGGCACACCGACTAAAACAACGGCAAGCCCTCAGGGACAACCTTAATGCACATTTACATAGTATTAAATACACCACACTTTTTAACCTAAATTAATTTGTTAAAGACTACAATTTTTACTAGTGATGCACCAATGTATCGGCTGCCGATTTTTGATGAATTTGAAACCATCGGCAATAGCACGAGAAAGGCCGATACCATTTGTTTATTAATTAACTGCATCAAGAAATCCATTATATATAAAAAATGAGTTAATGTTGTTAATAAAATAAATTCTGAATAGCAAAAACCACCTTTGAAGGTTGTCATGCTGTCTTATTATATTTGTTTTAGCTTAATTTGTGCCTCTCTTATTATGTTGGTCAGTTGAATGTTAATTAGATCCAATCAATGTTCAGTAAAAATAATTTGATGCAGAAATAAACTAGCTAATAGACCAATTGTATAGTATTGTATACAAGTGTTTAATATCGGCATCGGTATCGGTCAGAAGTTGTCTGTTTAAATCGGTATCGGACAAAAAAAATCCTATCTGTGCATCCCTAATTTTTACTAAAATAGACTTAAACTTGACTAAAACCTTTTTGCGTTTTCATCGATTAAAACTTGACTAAAACTATCAATTTTATAAGTGACTAAAATGTGACTAAAACTAAAAAGCATTTTCATCCATAAGACTAAAACTAAAAACTTTGGGCTGCCAAAAACAACACTGTTACAAACCTGTATAAATTTCTTTATTCTGACGAACACAAAGGAAGATATTTTGAGCAATGTTTGTAACTATTCGTTTTTGAGCACCATTGACTTTCATATTATTTTTATTTTTTTGTACTATAGAAGTCAATGGTGCTCTTGTTTCCTGTTGATTAAAAATATTTTCCTTTGTGTTCAGCAAAACAAAGAAATTTATACAGGTTTGTAAAAACGTAAGGGTGAGTAAACAATGACAGAATTTTTATTTTTGGGTGAACTATCCCTTTAACAAATCGCTCCAATGCAAAAAAATATTGCCATTTAGAAAAGGTTTGCAGTCTAATGCTTTGTTCAGACCAGCCACGGTAGAGATGTCAAGCGCAATTTATTTCAATGTTAAGTCAATGTGAAGACGTGTTGACGCGCATCTGGAGGTCTCGCGCCACGAATGAGGCGCTTAGTGCGGTGTGGTAGACGCGATTCCGTCTTATTCGCGCGTCTAGTTTGTGCGAATTGAGCGTTGTCACGCAAAAACTTGCAAGTTGAAAAAGTAAGGAACTTTGGGGGGGAAATGTGTTGCTTTAACCAATCAGGAGCTTGCTCTATAAGTGAAGTGATTACAGAAAGCGAGCCGAGTCGCAGAAGCCCCTCCCATGACGCGAATTTCCACGTGAATGTCTCGATAACTGGAATTTCACGCACGAATGAAGCAAGTAAACTCAAAATGTTCAAGTGGCAAACTAGACGCGGTAGATGCGTTTTGATGCCTCAAACACGGCTGGTGTGAACCCACAGTAATGCTTTAAATCTTAATTATTTGTTTAAAAAAAACACATTTTTGAGAGAAGGCTATAAAATTTAATTTCCTACTTTTTTATATATCATTGGTTAACAATTTTTTTTTAAATGAAATGTGCATACTGGAAACATGTATGTATTTTATATCAAAAGTATGTGTGTTTGTTTTGTCAGGTCCCGCCACCCCTGTTGAAGTACTCTCCCAATAATGGAGGTCTGAATCCTCTTTTCGGCCCACAGCAGGTGGCTATGCTGAACCAGCTTAACCAGCTGTCTCAGCTCTCTCACATTAATCAGTTACAGGTATTGATCTCACTGTTCAGCTTCAAAAACATTATGTGACACATTGCCAAATCTGGGCTGCAGTTACAGCTCTTTGCTTTTTATTTCCCATCTCAGCGTCTCCTCTTACAGCAAAAAGCGCAAACCCAGAGGGCCATGCCTGTTAACAGCCGCCAACAACAGGAACAGCAGGTTTGTGTTTTCCTCTGCATCCTTAGCTGTCCTGTTTTCTTATAATCTTTCCTCATTTAATGCGTCTTTCCCTTTATGATGGCGTGTGCGCAGGGTCGTGGTCTGGGCCCATCTCAACAGATGATCCAGCCTCCCCGTCATCTCGATCCCTCCCTGATGAAGCAGCAGAATTCTCCCCAGCTGCCCTCAATGCACCAGCCCAGCCTCAAGTCTTATATGGAGAACTTCATGCCCCCCAATGCCTCCGATCTCCAGAAAGAACAAAGTTCCATGAGCTCGTACAGTAATTTCTCTTTAGGTGGGTGTTCTCCCCATCTTCACGTAGGGCAGAATGACTCAATGTTGCACCAAGCTGCCAAGCCCAACACGATGTTTGCCTCTGACATGTCAGGCTATCAGCCAGCTGGCATTAGTCAAAGTCATAGTCTCCTAGCCCCACCTATGAGCAATGGCCACATGGTGCCAGGCTCTTCTGTGAACCCTCGGGTAGGAAAGAACTTCTGTCCTGACAGCAGCTCTCTGCCAGCAAGAGGTGAATACAGTCTATCTATTTTGTTGCCCCTAGCTAATTTCCCCATGCTTTTTATTTTTATGGGGAACAGGAAAATATGCCATGTCACAGACCTTTTGAGTTCAGACCCTTATTTGATTGGAAATCGGCTGGCATATGTATGGTGCTTATATTTATAATTTCAGCTGCTTGAAATCCTTTTTATTCCTTTTGGGTATGCCGCGTTGATACGTTTTAAAATTCAATTTTATATTTGATTCGAATCGATTTTTTTTCTGGATGCTGCTGTTAATCCTGGATACTGTTGTTAAATTTATTTCTGAGAATACGGGCAGTGGGTTTTGAAGGTCTTTTGTGGAAATGGTTATAGCTTGAAGCATGTTTTCTTTTTAATAGCAGCATGCACTTACGTTTGCATGAACCCCGTGTTATCTCTGCATGATCTGAAAATGTTTAAAGACAAAAGGTTCAGTAGACATAGTAATAATAATATCTGATCTTTTGTACAGATTGACATGATCTTTGATTTCGACATGAATTAGTTTAAAGGTCCCGTTCTTTCAGTGTTTTAAAAGCTTTGATTGTTTTTACAGTGTTTATGTTTCACGTTTAGAAAACCCGGTATTTTTCAAACAATTTACTTTTCTGTATAGCGCTCTTTTCACTGTCCTCAAAATGTGCTGATGTCTTCCTTGTTCTGTGAAGTCCCTCCTTCAGAAATACTTAACGAGTTCTGATTGTGTAGTTTGTTTAGTGTGTTGTGATTCGATAGCAGCTTAGCTTAGCAGAGCCGTTTGAGCCAAAGCAGGCGACTGACGTATTCCTGTGGGCGGAGTTTAGTCAAAAACTCTTAAATTGACTTGATTCAATTGGGAAGTAGAGGGCTGTAGTCCAAACCGGCCGTTCCCTGTAGGCTTTGAAAGGGGAATTCTGTTTAAGAAAATATATCGCTTGGCAGTGAACTTTGAGCTTTATCATTTTGCAGGTATTATTTATGCTATTATAGCAACACACTAACTAAAGTTTGAAAAATGGGATCAGGAAGAACGTGACCTTTAATCACTTTTTCTACCTCACAGAACATTTTCTCTTTTTTTTCACCCTAAAGTTAATTATTTTAAGGTTTAAAGTTATACTAAAACCCACATTTTCCCCCTTGGTTTTACAGACAAGGCTTAAGTCCTAGATTAAAACACGTTTGAGCTGTCTCAACTGAAAGTAACCTGCACTGACAGATGTTAAAATATGCCAGTGCCATTGATTTGTCTTAAGTTATGCAACAGTAATGTCTATTTCTAAGGAATGTTTATAAAAGATGCTAAAACTTAAACATTTAGCTAAGCCTTGTCTGTAAAACCAGGCTTTAAAGGAAAACACCACACTTTTTCAATGTTTTACTTTGTTCTTACCTCAACTTAGACAAATTAATACATACCTATCTTATTTCAATGTGTGCACTTAATCTTTGTACAGCACATCGTGAATGTGTTAGCATTTAGCCTAGCCCCATTCATTCTTTAGGATCCAAACAGAGATGAATTTAGAAGCCACCAAACACTTCCATGTTTTCCCTATTTAAAGACATGAGTAATTACACAAGTATGTATGGTGGCACAAAATAAAATGTGGCGATTTTTTTTTTTTAAGCGGATAAAAATGAAAACTATATTGTATGGCGGAAGAGCACTAAGTTTGCAGCACTTCGACCTCAGGCGCAGTAATATTGACGGTAGTTTGAGCGAGAGGGGTCAGGAGTGAGTGCTGTTCCGCCATACAATATAGTTCTTGTTTTTTCCCACCTTTTTTTTGGGCCACCATACTAACTTGTGTAACTACTCATGTAACAGTTTTTAAATAGGGAAAACATGAAAGTGTTTGGTGGCTTCTAAATTCATCCCTGTTTGGATCCTAAGGAATGAATGTGGCTAGGCTAAATGCTAACACATCACGACGCGCTGTACAAAGATTAAGTGCACACATTGATAAAGATAGTTATGTATTAATTCATCTAAGTTGAGGTAAGAAAATAGTAATATTAAAAAACGGTGGTGTTTTCCTTTAATGACTCATACTTTTAAATCTTACTCCATATTTTCTCAATAAATGTTGAACGTTGTTTTTAAACCAAAGTTTGGTTTTGTTCCACCAGGCTTGAACCCAAACATGAATGTAAGCAACCTTGATATTAGTAGTGTTGGTTTTAAGGAGCCACAGTCCCGTCTAAAGAAGTGGACTGCAATGGACATTTCCGTTAACTCGCCACTTGATCAAAACCCCAGCAAAACTGGTAGGTTTTTCTTTCCTAGCGTTCCTTTTTAAACAATCACACTCATCTCCGCAATGTCAAAACAAGTTTTTTTTGTAAATCTAATGAATCTGATCATACTATAGGTGCTATAACGTCTGGCCTGAGGCTTGAAGACTCACCCTTTGGTCCATATGACTTCATCAATGCCAGTAATGCTCCCATCAGTCCTCCTGGCTCTGTGGGAGATGGCTGGCCCAGCCGTGCCAAATCACCTCATGGTTCCACCAATGTCAACTGGCCACCAGGTTCGGATACAATCACTTCATGAATGCTTTGTCGATAATCCACTATTTTTACTAAGCTCTCTAGTAATCAAAGCTCACCAGGTCATGTTTGTTTGGCAGAGTTTCGTCCTGGTGAGCCCTGGAAAGGATATCCAAACATTGATCCTGAAACTGACCCATTCGTCACTCCTGGCAGTGTGATTAATAATCTCTCCATTAATACAGTCCGGGATGTTGATCACCTCAGGGACAGGAACAATGGTAAGCGTTTGCGTGCAAATTGCAGATTTTCCTTTTAAGTTGTATGCATTAGTGTTTTGGAAAATGGAAAATTATAATGGTTTTGTTATTTCAGGGCCATCCTCATCACTTAACACCACGCTGCCTTCAAATAGTGCCTGGACATCCATTCGTGCCTCCAACCACAATAGTTCCCTTAGCAGTACAGCACAAAGCACTTCAGGTCAGTAGGGAATTATTAGAAATGTACACAGTGATGTGTCGATACAAAAACAGATTTTTGGGAAACTGCAGAATGTAGAGACATTTTATTTGACATGGCATTTTAAAACAGCATTTGTAACAGGAAGCTTAAGAAACCATATGAGATGTTGACCATTGTGAACTATTACTTGCAACTACTTGAGCAAAACTTCAATCTCTGTCGTCTTTTTTGGTGCTATAGCCAGAAACAGTGACTCCAAATGGTCTCCTGGTACAGTTACCAACACCTCTTTGGCTCATGAGCTGTGGAAGGTTCCTCTCCCCTCAAAAGGTATCTCTGCTCCGTCCCGCCCCCCGCCTGGCCTCACAGGCCAGAAACAGCCCTCGTCTTGGGACAACGGCTCTCTGAGAATGGCAGGCTGGGGCAGCTCTGAATCCAGATACACCTCTGGTTAGTCACACTGTCTTGCATACACGTTCACCTGCTTTTTATATAAATGGTCAATACGGTTGAGATTAATAGTGGAGACTTATAATGATCATTCTTCACAGGTTCCAGCTGGGGTGACAGCAGCTCAGGGAGAACTAATTGGCTTGTACTCAAAAACCTCACACCTCAGGTAAAAGTTTCAGTGTTTGGACTCAATTGACGCAAGTTGAGATCGCTTTGTTAGGATCATGTCACGCCAACTTTTCTGTTAACGACTCCTGATTGTGTTTTACAGATTGATGGCTCCACCTTGCGAACTCTGTGCATGCAGCACGGTCCACTGATCACATTCCATCTGAACCTTCCCCATGGCAATGCTGTAGTCTGTTACAGCTCTAAGGAGGAGGCGGCCAAAGCCCAAAAGTCACTGCACATGTAAGTACATGTCTTTTTTGAAATGCCTTTGGTAAATACACTAATCACATTTGAAGTGGATCAAAAGGGTTCATTAAAGTTGTCCAAAGACTTTTATGAAAGGTTTTGATCCAATGTACATCAAAAATTACATAAGTTGTATAGAAGTAGCAGAAGTGGCACTTTGTCTTCTTATGCATTACATGAAATGTGCTTAAAAGCTTCACATCCATTAAGCATGGAAAAACGTTGTTAAACAATGAACTAATAACTAATAGAGCCATCGGGCACTGGGAGCGCCAGTCTGATTGGATCCAAGTAAAATCAGATTATTAAAAATGCACGCTGTGTAAATATTAAAAAATATATTTTTTCTGGAATGTTTAGTATCTTAATAATATGTCAACCTTTAACTATAAAGGGGACAGAGAATGAAAACCCATTTTTACCTTGTCTTTGTTGAATAATGGTAGTCTACCACATTCACAAACATACCAAATGTGCTGAACATGCTAAACATCTCAGTCTCATAGAAATTCCTCTTTTAGAAATGTCAGCCAGAAAACAGCCCAATCTGAAAAACTGATGCTTATGACATCACAGGCATCTAACTGCCCCTCCACTTTAAAATAATTGGCTACATTTTTTGAGTGGCAGCAAAGTCAGCCAATCAGTAATGAGATTGCAAGTTAAGCCAGTAGGGGGAGCCAATTAGGTGCAAAACCACTTGTTTAAAATCCCCCACCCTAATAGAGCTATCTGAGAGAGGTTTTAGGAAGCTTCTAAGGCATTACAGACCCAAACAAAAACAATTTTGTCTACATGTCACATCACTGAACAAGGATAAATACTCTGTTCAATCATTCTATGTCACCTTAAAGCAGTTTCCAGAACTTGACGAAGACTCTGCTTTTCCTCTTCTCCTCCAGGTGTGTTTTAGGGAACACTACTATTCTTGCAGAGTTTGCTAGTGAAGAGGAAATTAATCGTTTCTTTGCACAAGGTCAGTCAATGACTGCCTCTCCCAGCTGGCAAACACTGGGCTCTTCTCAGAACCGGATCGGATCCATCGAGGGTTCCCACCCCTACGCAAACCGCACTGATCCAAATCACTGGAACGGCAGCGGGCTGTCAGGAGCTAGCAGTGGAGACCTGCATGGTTCGTCTCTCTGGGGTGTTCCCAATTACTCCACGAGCCTGTGGGGCAACCCCAGCGGCGGTGAGGGGGGGAGAATCAACAGTCCCTCCCCCATCGGCTCTTTCCTACCTGTTGACCATCTAAGTGGAGGTGGGGAGTCCATGTAGTGCATCGTTCACCTTCTGACTTTAAACGAAAAAAGACAAAAAAAATCAACAACATACAAACCCGTGACCTCAATGTGGAGTAGTTAATCATAATCATATGACCATATATATATATATATATATTATATATGAAAAAAATCAAATGGCACTAGTTAGACTTTTCTTCACTTACAAAAAAAGCAAAAAAAAAACAAAAACAATGCGGGGTCACCCTGTGGAAACAAGTTACGTTTTTTCTGCACATATGTCCACTTTGTTTTAGCCCAAAACATATCAGTTTGAATACTTGAATCATGCAGGCCAATTCTATATAATGTGAAAGGATGTATTTACACTTCCAGGTAGTGCTCTTCATACAGAAAAAAGCTTCAGTTGAGCTCATCTGTTTATTCATCATGTTTATTTGAATTCCAATTCTTTTTGGTTTATTATTTGCGTTTTGTTTGCTGACAATGTTGGAGTTTGAGCTTTTTTTAACTTTGCACTGAATGTGGTTTTTCTCAGTATAATCTGCAATATGGAGGGAGCCGACAGTTCCAGTGTAGTTGTTTACTCAAGGATGTTCTTAAAAGTGTGCGCTCTACTATGCCTTGATGTACGCCTACCTTCTTGTGGTATTGTGGAGTTCAAGATCAAGATATAGATATGCTGACTTAGGATTATTTGATGATATTACAGAAATAAGTATTGCACCGATTTTGTTTTAAACTAAAGAATTTAGCTCTGCAGTGTAAAAAACTGTAGCCACAGCTGTGACTTGCAAACCCAACCTGCAAGCCAGGGGGAACAGCACTTTCAAAATAGGCTTTCAATTTTGATTTGGAGGCGTCACAATGTGCCCTCTTGTTTACAAAACTTTTTGAGGGGGAAAGTATGGTCATTCTTCCTTTATTTTAATGATAAAATTACAAAAATGCATAAAGAGTATAAAAAAAGATGAAAAAAAATTATAAAATGAAGAAAAAAGACAAAAAAAGAAGAAAAACACAAAAAATAAACTAGAAAAAAAAAAATCTTGAGGATGAAGACGAAGCTTTCTATCTCTGGGAATACTGATCAGTGTTTGGCCATGTCATTGGTTATTTTATCTATTCCTCTTGTCTGCTAAATAACCAGCATGGTTCTCAGGAAATATAGCCAGTTTTCCCCCATAGAAACTCCTTGTAGGAAAATATCCAACTTTTAGCACTGAAACTACTTATAGCTCTGTAAGTTTTTCTCTGCCAAATAACTGCTTTAAGCTGGAGACATTCTACACATACTGCTTTCAAATATGCTGTCTTTTTATTAATGAGTGGATATGGTTTGCTGAATCACTATCTAGTCCCCTTTTCCCACCGAGTGGCTCAATGTTTTCGCTTTGTGACCGTCGAAGTAACTGTCAAATGTCATGAGAAAAAGCCGAAATCTGTAACTATGCATACTGTAGCCAATGACTCGACCTACAGAATCGCTTTTTCTTCGTCTGAAGGTAATGTTTTATATGTTTCAATAATTTGCGTATATACACTTGTTTTCCTCATCGCCAGAGCTGGTGTTAAAGAAAATCTTGTTTGGTTATTTTAACAGTGCAAAAGTCGTCCACATTTCATTGCCTTGATTCAAATTGTGTCCGAAGATGCAACACAAGTCAAGTGGCTTTTAACTGTTTACAAATAGAAGATGATTGTAACGTGTACAGTACGTGGTTGTTGTGTTAATCTGAAGTAAGTTCCTTACAATAGTAATAAATCAATGTTTTTGGCTGCTCATTATCATTTTATTTTGGTTTGATTTTATTTTATTTTTGTTTAGTTTTTTTTTCCTTTCCCCCTTTTTTCCCCTTCCTCAAAGCTGGTTTGTCATTAAAAATGGCTTGCCTCTGTACTTGTGGCCAAGGAAGGCTGGATCAGAGGTGAATGTAATCTATTGCTGGTAGTTTAAATACATGCATTTAAATAATGTGCATATATTTACTTTTTATTGTACTATATTTTAGGTGCACAATTTATGAGACGCTTCAAAGAGCGAGAGAGGGAGAGAAAGATGTCAGCATTAGGCTAAGCCATGGACCTTAATATTTGTTTAAGCTGTGTTTCTCCATTTTATTTTATTTGAGAGAGAGAACTTGATTGGTGTGTTAAGTTATCCATATTTAATGACTCGTAAGCATCGTACAAAACCCTGAGTATTACTCTTGACTTTATGGTTGCGTGCCAGTATTGAACCATTTTAAGTAACCGCTTTACCAAATATTCTTCAATCAAAGGATTTGTTTACTTAATTCCAGACCTGGCTTATCTGATTTTGTTTGACAAATTTTAAGTGGAACATAAAAAAAACTGGTCGTTTTGGAGGGATGAATACATTACGAAAGCCGAAAATTATTTTTTGCAATTGCACTTGGTGTATATAATAAACTTAAAAGGTTGTACTGTATTTTTGTTTTCCGAGGGCAAAGTGTAGCTTTGGAGAACTGGATGTCTTGGTTGGAGAACTTTGCCTTTTTAAATCTTTTATTCTTTATGTACATTGGCTCTATACTCTTTAATTGTGAGACAGCGTTTTGTGTGTTTGTGCCTGCATGCTAGAGTGGTCCCCACTCCATTCCTGCGCATCAGGAGCCCTAGTATTCTCCTCTCGTATAGGCTACTAATGCGGTCTGTCTTGGGGGCGTATCACTGATTCGATTGCCGTGACTTTATTTACTCCCTTAATGTGGATTGCTTGAAAATCATCGTGCTTTAGAGTTACATGTTTGTATGTGTTAGTTATTGTCTTGCAATTGGCGCCCGAGCTTTAACAGTGCTAGGATCTTCCCTGCTGTCTTTGCAACTGTGCTAGTGTCCTTGTTCTTTTTTTTCTTTTTTTGAAGTAAGTGAGCATAGGGAAAAGCCATTGGCACCCAGTTTATTTCCACTTTTAATTATTAGTTTGTTTTCTTCCCCTTCCTTTTATCGTTCTTTTCCTCTTAATTTCATTTTATGTACGTGCAGCTCTTTGGTGTTAGACAGAACTGTCATGCTGAGACATTTTGATAATTCACTGTCATGCCAAATTACAGAGTCGGGGGGAGGAAAGGGATTTGTTCTTTTGTAAAAGCTGGACAATGTATATGCTTCAAATATGTCACTTGCAAAATGGATGTTTTGAGGATATTCATGAGCAATGTACAATCCCCGTTTTTATAGTCGGGTACAAGTTCAAAGAAGCGACTTGGCCTGACGTTCTACTTTTGTACTGAAAATGTCATTGTTTTCTGATTTATCCTGTGAGCAAATATTATACCCATGTCTTTTAAATGGTTCCTACTGTTGAACAATGTGCTAAGGCAATTGACTTAACAAACTGTGAGTATTGCTGTCATGTCATTATAAACCCTAAAAGCTTTAGTAAAACCAGCACAAGAAACGGATGAACGCAAGTTTAAGTCTAAACTTCCACCATGGAGAAATTCTAAGAAAGTCTATGCAGTGTAAGGTGAGGCTTCCATGTCTGTCTTTGCTTAATAAAATCCTAACCGCGGTGTAGTGGTGGGATTTAAAAATACGATTCCTGTGATGTGCCATGATTGAAATGGATTTTATTTTATTTTTTGTCACGAAATTTGGCCAGTTGTAGCAAATGGAGGGTTGCATTGACATTTCCTCTTTCACAGCGTGAATAGGCTGTGAAATGGCAAATTCTCAACTCCAACATTTCTAGAGGTCTGTCAAGAAATAGTTTGCTCACATGTAACCTATATGCACACTGCTTTGGTAGACTGTTTGAAAATGAAAAGAAATAAACATCAATAAGATTACTCGAATGAGCGGGAAGTTCTTTTCAGTGTCTTCCTGGGGTCATCTTAGAATTTTAACTTGGGGAACTGCACTTTTTGAAGGACAATCCTTTATTTGTATTCGTAACAATTGACACAAGGTTTAGTCTAATAATACATGGTAGATACTCAAATGTGTAGTGATGAATGTTATATGTAATGCTGTTTTTTTTTTCTCTTTGTTGCTTGGTTTTCATTTTTAGTACCTTAAGTGCATATGTAACGAGGTAGTTGAGGTAGTAAAGTAGTTTTTAGGTCTTTTGTTGGCTGTACTTGTAGACTGATAACTGTTTGTAAAGTCCTGATCTTGATATCGGAATACAAAGCTGTATAACTTGGGTACAACCCGCAATAAAGCCTAACAGTGACTTGGTGTGGATTTATTTATTTTTGTTCAGTTTAATAATACTCAAGATGTTTATGCATCAGTTTGATCTAAAACTTTTTGCATGCATGCTAAAATCTACCTTTGGGTATTATTCCTGTCACAACTTTGAATGTGAATAAGCATTAAACGATCAAATGTTTATTTCCTAAAAATGCAAAAAAAAAGAGAAAACGTTTGCCAGTGCTCCTTGTCTCTGACAGGCCTATGGAAATGCATCTGAATGCATAAGAATACATGACCCTGGACCACCAAACCAGTCATAAGGGCCAATTTTGTTAAATTGAGATTTATACATCATTTGAAAGCTAAATGAATAAGCTATTTATCGATGTATAGTTGTTCGGATAGGACAATATATGAGAATCTAGTATTTGAGGGTGGAAAAAATCTAAATATTTAGAAAATTGCCTTTAAAGTTGTCCAAAAGAAGTCATTAACAAATGCGTTCACACGCATATGCGTTTTTTTTCTTCATAAAAATCAATAATTTTGACCCATACAATGTATTTTTGTTTTTTGATACAAATATACAGTGCTGTGCAAAAGTCTTAGGCCACCACCACCAGACTTGTTTTAACAGTTTTAATGTCCATCCACATTTATTTTTCAATCTATTTTATTAAGATACAAACAGAAAATACAGGAAATATGTCCAAAAAATTAAATTTTCAGGACTAAATGTCTTTTAAAGGCATGTGACCTCTCTTGGCACTATAACACATCTTGATCAGAATATCAAAAAATATTTAAAACATTTAGGTTTAAGAGATCCTGCAGTTTCCTGCTATATCTCAAGTGAAAGGGGAGTTTACCCTAAAAACTTAACACATCAGTTTACATTTTTATACAGTTTTTAATACTATATACACATTTCCTGTATTTTCTGGATGTATTCTATTAAAGAGAGCGAGAAACAATTATATATGATCACTTTAACATTGCCAAAACAACAAATCTAATTGTGGTGTGGTGGCCTAAGACTTTTACACAGTGCTGTACCTGTGCTACTTTTGCAACTTTTTTGGTTTTGTGGTCCAGGGTCACATGTATGCAACTTGCATGATTGTATCTACCCTTACACTGTAGGACAGGTGATGGATTTAAGGTTTTACACCTAAAGAAATCAAAAGTACTCTTGCCATGTTTAGAATGAATCATCAAGTCTTGAAAAGGCTATTTTACAATAGTATCTTTGTTAACTATCGATACAAACATACACTATCATTAAACACCTTGTTGTAGAAAAAAATAGGATGAGCTCGACAGCATTTCATAAAATGATATTGCTATAATGGCAAAGTAAAAAAACGTTGATTCTGCTTTTTGGTATCTTTTTAAACAGGTAGTCCCACCTCAAACGTCACCATTGTCTGCGCCAAAATCCTTGCCGGGCAATCATAAAGCAACAGTGTTTATTTTTTACACTGTTATAGGTAAAGCACTTAAACAAAACAACACCCCACAGCTTTAAAATTCTGCACTGACATTAACAAGTGGCATTGACCTTGAAATTAGGTAGCAGTAATACTCCCCAACCACTAGAGGGACTAGTGAAGTCTCATTTGTGACAAGAAAAATAAATGAATTACTATTTGTTTTGGATTTATTTGTAGCTGAAGCTCACAAGAGTTTATAGTGACATTTTCATTAAATACAACAGTACACATGACAAGCAGTTGATTGAATAATAGAGAAAATATGGTATGAAACTGAACACTGCCCCGATACAGCTGATCCATATCCATATTGTTTGTCAATGCGGTCAATCTTCTGTACCTGACAAAATGAAAGGGAAAAACCATGAGACGATGTTATAAATGTACTATGTAAGGTATAGTGTGTTAATAACGGTGTATACTCACCTCACAATGTGCTTTTATTCATACACATCTTTTTTATCTCCAATGTACTGTACGATCTCCGCAGGAGTCATAAGCTTCTCAGCCTCTGCATCTGGAATCTCAAATCCTGTGGATGATCAATGTTTTAAGCGGTCAAAATGTTGTGAACATAAGCAAATAAATTAACAATAACTTGATAAAAATGAGTACTTCATGGTTTTCAGCAATATCAGAAATACAGGACAAACTCATACTCACCAAACTCATCTTCCATAGCCATTATAATCTCCACCTGGTCCAAGCTGTCCAGTCCCAAATCTTTCATGAAATGAGATGTCGTTTGAAGCTTAGAGGGGGAAAAGTAAATCAGACTGATGGTGGATGAACAGCATGACATTTTTTATTGACAAACACTTGTGTTAAATGTAAACAAATTTTCTAGTATTGTAAAAATAAATCTCTATACACTAAGGTGCCATATATAATGTAGATACCTACATATTTACCCATGCAGTGTTGCACAAAACATAAAATCGCTCACCTTCTCAGGACTGATCTTGTCATATAGTTTAAGGACATACATAACACGATCTTGGATGCTCTCTAATGTAAGGGGTGGAAGATCCCCATATTGCCGACACAGCTGAAGAGATGGACCAGAAACCTAGACACGTGCAACACAAAGATCATAGTCTCAATCATTTATTAATTTTAAATATTAAAGTACAATTAGAAAAGCAGCAACATATGACTGCGAGGACACATAAAGCCATGTGCTATATTATTTAGGTTGCATTTCTTAACCTTGGCAAGAAGACGACACAATATCCCACATGAAAATATGGTATACCGTTTACCATAGTATATTTTCATGTGGGTACCAAAAACAGCCTGGTTCCGGATAGGTACTAGCATTACTGTACATAATTATACCACTTTTTAAAAGTCTTGCAGGTGATAACCTCAAACCAGCCCCAACTTAAAGCTCAATGATGTATATTTTCAATGACACCGCAAACTTTTAAAGACCGGTCGCCCACTCTAATGCACGAATAGCAAAGACAGAGGTAGGTCAATGATAATCCAGCAACAGCAGGCCAGACAAACATTGTCCATCTTCAGAAAGCTCACCCGCACTAGTTCCGTGCATCTCGTCCGCTGATGGCATGAGACGACACACAGCGATCGCTGGTTTGACACGAGGGACGCACAGGCGGTTCTCGTGAGCACATTACCATGACTTAACCTTGCAGAAGAGCGAGCAACGGAGCGCACACACTGTGCAAGCGCACGAGACGCCATGTTTGTGAATATCAGTCCCACAATTCACTGCGACAACTGCAGGTAAGTATGACACAAGACGTGTCGGACTTCATGCAATGCCTCGCAGACCGATCAGCGTGTGAGATCACAGTACCGCGAGAGCTGTAGGCGTGCGTATTTTCTTTTCGCATTTTATTTGAACGTATTTTAACTTTACACTGTTAAAATAGGTAATTTATTAATTAACCAAGATAAATGCGTACAATTATTTTTAATAATGTTCTATATGTGATTTATATGAGTTTAATCAATTAGAATTTTTATTTAGTTATACTTCCATACCAGTGCTTCATACTCATGTCCAACAGGTGGCGGTAAATGAACCTTTACATCGATTTGCCATCCGCCATAAAACTTTAAAGAAGAAGACTTTTAATTTGAAATAACAACACATTACACAAGTTAATTCAGTAAAGCATCTCTGATATCTAACGATAGTTACGTTTAAATTATTTTTGCACAACCAAAGAAAAACATACATTTGCACGATCCTGTGTTTACTCTAATGAAGATTTGCTTCACGCTTCTTGGATGTAAATAACGCACCTCCTGTTCCAGCATGCATCCTGCTGTTAATCCGACAACAAAACAGTTCAAGCTGGATCAATAAGAGTACAAGTAGAAGATAACGCATTTCATTTTGATTAGGTATGAAACGTCTGTACTGTGAGAAATCAGATCATCCACTAACACTTTAAAGTTTGTTTGCGATATTGTCAAAATATTTACATGTTCACTGATGCTGTTTTGCAGGGGAAAGTGACCATGGAGCCTGCGAGTCTGGAGAATCTGTGCGTTTTGTACCACAGTGCAAACTATATTGTTGTTAACAAACACTGGGACATCCGTATTGACAGTAAAATGTGGTATGAGAAGCAGACTGTCCAGAGTCAACTAAAGCATCACTTCCCAGAGCTTGCAGATCCTGGCACCTACTATGGCTTCAGGTCTTTTTTTGACACTTTTTCTGAATAACTTGAGAAAAAATGTATATGTGATCAAATTTCATATGTTGTTAATATTCTCTTTTCAAAGGTTTTGTCATCAGCTGGATTTCTCCACCAGTGGAGCTTTGTGTGTAGCACTGAACAAGGCTGCAGCAGGGCAGGCATACCGCTGTTTTAAAGGGCGACTGGTTACCAAAGCTTATATTGCATTGGTAGTGTGACTGGCTTTCACAGTATCTTGCAGATGTAATTTGAGATATATATTTTGATTACAAAGCATATACAGACTTTAATTTTCTTGTGCAGGTTCGTGGCACTGTGGCTGAGGAAAAAATGACCCTGGAGTTTGCAATCGGCAAGAACACAACTGAGGGCAAGACCCATATGATGTGCATTGAAGAAGCAGAAGGTCAGTCTCCTGTATTAAATACTATGTAAACAATGTTATAAAAGTTTTATTATTTACTATCATTGCTTTTAAATGGACATAAGTGCTGCTGTTTTCTTTTCTATGCTGTAGGATGTGAAAATCCAAAGCCCTGCCAGACAAAACTTACCGTTTTAGAGCATGGATCATATGAAGGAGATCCGGTCACAAAAGTGCTTTTACAGCCTATGACAGGTATCAAACTGAGATTTAGGTATACACAATAGGTAAAGTATAGATAAAGATGCATAAACTGATTTAACAAGTATGCAATTGCTTTACAGGACGGACGCACCAGCTCCGAGTCCACTGTAGTTCTATTGGCCACCCTATAGTGGGAGACTACACCTACAGTCTACGCACAGACAACACTCCTTATCGCATGATGCTGCATGCATATTTCCTGCATATTCCACTAGAGAATGAACCAATTCAAGTCATAGCCCCAGATCCTTTTCTGCCCAGCCTCGACTCCAAATGGGCACCACAAAGATGTGTGAACACTTCCGATGGTTTACTTGAGGTTATTTTAACAGAGGCAAAAGCTGAGATGAAACAGAGCCAAGAGGAACCAAAGACAATGCACAAGAGGAGCAGCCCAGTGGAGAGTGAGGAACATGCGGCTCAGTGTCAGCAGTGGCTACGTGAATGGAATCTGGACTGATGAACTTGAGAAACTGAATCTGGTTTATCAGAACTACTGATGATACACCACAATGATTTTCCAGCTCCACAGATTTAAACTCGTAATATTTGCCTCCTCCTTATAAAGGCAGCTTGCCAGTGCTTCTCAAAAACAGTATTTGGACAGAAATGAGGGAATGTGTACAATTGCTAATTGTAAGAAAATTTACCTTTATGGTTCAAAGTTTTATGCTTTTAAATCAAAAAATCTTAAATTATGTTTTTAAATATGTTTTATCTGTTTTTGTTATAGTTTATGGAAGTAAATCATAATGTTTTAGTGCCTTTAAAGGAGCCTAGAGGTACATCCTTTTTTTTAAAGTTCCTTTATAATATCCTTATAATTGAATTATAATATTGAATTGTATGCAACACAGTAGAATATCAATTCTTTGCATCATCAAACTACTGTGGTCCAAACAGTCCCTACCTAAAAAAATAGAAATGCTGCTTTAGACAGTGAAGTGTATTTTGTTAGATTTCTTAAGCTGGTACATATTTGGAAGACTTCTGTAGAGTATCTAAAATGTTATTTCAGGAAAGCAAAGCCCCTAAAAAAACACACTAAAATGATTTAGTATTTATACATAAAAAACATTTATTAACAACTGTAATAATCGGCTTTTGCACACAGGACACATGTAGTGTTGCAAAGTCATGATCCAGCTGAGCATTTTAATAAATAGAGGCCATTTAGTCTATAAGCTGATCATTGAGTCTTTTTTTCTTTAAGTATTTTTCTAAGCAATGTGTGCATTGGCATAAGATCCATTAAAGGAATAGTCTACTCATTTTCAATATTAAAATATGTTATTACCTTAACTAAGAACTGTTGAATCATCCCTCTATCATCTGTGTGTGTGCACGTAAGCACTGGAGCGCGCTGCGACGCTACGATAGCATTTAGCTTAGCCCCATTCATTCAATGCTGCCATTTAGAGATAAAGTTAGAAGTGACCAAACACATCAACGTTTTTCCTATTTAAGACGAGTAGTTATACGAGCAAGTTTGGTGGTACAAAATAAAACATAGCGCTTTTCTAAGCGGATTTAAAAGAGTAACTATATTTTATGGCGTAATAGAACTTTTGGGAGTACTTCGACTTGGCGCAGTAACACCCTCCCTCTCCCATTATGAGAGTGAGAAGGGGAGCGGACTTTTCAGGCGAGTCGAAGTACTCCCAAAAGTGCTATTACGCCATAAAATATAGTTCCTCTTTTAAATCCGCTTAGAAAAGCGCTACGTTTTATTTTGTACCACCAAACTTGCTCGTATAACTACTCGTCTTAAATAGGAAAAACGTTGATGTGTTTGGTCACTTCTAACTTTATCTCTAAATGGCAGCATTGAATGAATGGGGCTAAGCTAAATGCTATCGTAGCGTCGCAGCGCGCTCCAGTGCGTACGTGCACACACACAGATGATAGAGGGATGATTCAACAGTTCTTAGTTAAGGTAATAACATATTTTAATATTGAAAATGAGTAGACTATTCCTTTAACAGAGATCTACGCATACTGACATGAAATGCAGGTACTGTAAGATATGGTTTGTGTCTTACTTATATTTTCTATATTGTATAGCTATAATCACAAACAAGGATTTAACTGCAAGTAGGTACATCTGTGCATATGAACAGAAATTATGGCAGACATTATAGAAAAGATGCATGTTGCTCTTCATGTTTTTTTTTTAAACTGGAACCTAGAGCACAGGATGGGGGAATAGTCCATTAGTGCCTTTGGTCCCAGAGAGAAACATTCAAGTTTAGTCCTAAATCTGACTGAGAGGGAGGAACTTCTGGTAGTAACTCTTGGTAACATCGATCATCAGTTCCTGTGTACATTCAGGGAGCTCTCCTGAAAACAAACCTGAAATATACAACCAAAGAAAGATTTGGTCATGTCAAAGATTAAAATCAATGACTGAATCAAACTTTGATGCTCATAATAAGATTAGGAGAGTTTAGCCTGGATTTCACAGACGGGGTCACAAATAAATCCACTTTTGTACCTTGCCATGTAATAATAACATCATGACTTATAAACAATAAAATAAATGAATAAATTCAAATGTTGGGAACAATCCAAATATAGATTGAAGTCTGAAATATATTGAAGAGTATATATAGGGCACCCACCTGGACAACCAGAAAATACTGTGAATGGAGGTACGACTGTCTCTGGTGGAAGTACAGTATTATCCAATACCTTACAACAGTCCTTCAAGACGCAGCGACGGCCCTAAAATAAAATAAAAAATTGCCATGAGCACCACCATATCAGTTACTACCAATAACAAAGTAATGGCAGAATGTGAATGGGAGACTACAACTTACTATCACACAGTTTTTGCCAATGTGGACATATGACCCTATCTGTGCAGCATTGACAACGCAGTCCTCCTCTATAAACACATGGTCCCCAATATGTAGAGGGAAGAAAGCTACCCTAATATATAACAAAAAGTGAAATTAACACATTGTAAGTATAATTTATAATTGGCACAGATAAATGCATTTAAATCAGCTGCAATAATCTAATAATAAGCATTAAATATACAAAAACTGCTCACCCTTTACTGAACTTCTTGAAAGGTGGCCGGATTACGCTACGACTTTTAATGACACAGTGTCGTCCAACTCTGACATTAGCAAGATCTCCTCTGATGATACAGTCATTCATCACTATAGTCTAAAAAAGCACACATAACACAGACAGTTAAAGCTTTTGTACATGACACGAATTATCAAAATGGCAGATTCACACAGATTTAAGATGAGAAAGCTCACTTACTTTTCCATTGAGGACAATGTTTTGACTACCGCACAGAACTGACTGTCTGCTGACTTTATTACCCGATGCCTGCACAGATCACATAGAGTTAGCGTTACTATAACGGCGTACAAATATGTAAGAAAAGCTTTTGATACAGAAGATAATTTATTGTGATGGTTAAATCATGTGTTGCTTGCAAACTCATGACTACGCGATCGATTTTATTTACGTACCGTCTCGATGTATTCTGCCTTGTTGTATAATATTTCACACAGCTCCATATCTGCAAATTTGTATTGTTTTGCTAGCGGTGCTCTTCCGATGACTAGAAGCTGTCAACCGCTCCCTCGCAGTTTCCGCTTCCGGTTAGTACCATGCAGCGCTAGCCGAAGAACATAATTCTGCGTTTTTTAATCCGTGTCTTTGTTTGTGTAGAAAAGCATGCTTGTATAATGTTGTAAGCATTTATTGTTGTTTAAAAGATTACATTTTTTAAAATTATTTTTAACATCCAAAAACGTGCATATTTCTAACCTGCCAAACTCGATTGAACCACAAGATGGCGATGCTTCATCGTGTTCTCAGCTTGATACTTAAGGTAATATTCTTTGATGATAATTTGCTAAAATCCCTTTC
This sequence comes from Paramisgurnus dabryanus, assembly GCF_030506205.2. Classification (NCBI taxonomy): domain Eukaryota; kingdom Metazoa; phylum Chordata; class Actinopteri; order Cypriniformes; family Cobitidae; genus Paramisgurnus; species Paramisgurnus dabryanus. Next base: position 31,111,008 of record NC_133339.1, read on the forward strand.
TGTCCATTTAAAAATAACCTTAAAATAAGCAAAAATTTCTATAGCGGGAAATACACAACCCCCTTACCTGGACTAAAATGACTGCTCAAATATGGAGCGTCGTGTAAGACAGTTTGTCATAATTTTGACAGTTATACAATATCGAAGATCAGTTATCATAAAATTATAGAAAAGGTCACATATGCCAACGTGTTGACTTTTTCACCAGCAAAGTACTTTTTAGCTTAGATAAGTGAGTGATTACACATTTGCTTTGTTATATGACTATACACAACAGTGCACAATCCATCCACCACCAGGAACTGTTTATGCGTCTCCAAGCACGCGGCTATCTTTTGATTTTAACATAAGCAAGACATAATAGACTTATAAGCAGATGTCAAATATCTCCAGGCTGTTTAAATCAACTGTTATTTAGATTTGTGTCATCCTTTCACTGTTTTCATGACCAAATGTGGTATTTGCAATGTCTCTTTCGTTTTTGTCAGGGCTTTTAATAGCAATGTATTTTCATACATTACTTCAACTGATGCATGCTTCACTTAGCAGTAAAGCTCTCTGTGTTCGCTGAGTTAAAAATAATTCAGGGGTCAGAGTGTCAGGAGAATGTGGTTTTAGGTACTTTATGTATTGTGTGCGTGTTTGTGGACCATCATCCTACAGTAGTGATGGATAAAAGCGACTGAAATGCAATGGCCAGGGTTTAGGGCTTTACATAATGCATACAGCCTCCATGTCTGTGGGCGACTCAAACCGCAATAATCTGTTCAAAAGAGCCACTGCAGCCAAACTCAGGACTACATTAAGTGCTGGTGTGTTGAAATGATTTGTTTTGCCTGTGCTGATAGTAAGCATACCCATTTCTCTCCGTAATTCAGTTGTTATTTATTTTGCTATATCTCTTTTTTTCTCTCAATCTGCAAGCAATCTTGATTCAGAGTGTGTAGGGTTTCTTCGCTTAGGAGCTGTTATGCAATGCTTGCTGTTTTTGGGAAAATGCTATCTAATGCCATTCCCTTTGCAACTTCATCATATGTATCCAGTTATATTTACCTGCTGTTGTGTCAGCTGATATGAGTGCTTGGCCTGGCATGCATGATCTATAAATCAATGAAAATATGGATTTATTCACATCCAGTCATTTTAGCATTGTTATCAACTAAATATTTATATTTCAATTATGTATTAAATATATTTTTATTCTATCCGACACCATGCTTTTGTTTCTGAAAACAATGGACACCTTTGAGGTTTCTCCAGCACTGTGTCCTGTCCTTGGTTCTCCACAGTGAGGTGACCTGATTTCCAGGCACTGATGGAAAGGACTTTCTCAGTGGAGGTTAAGGCAGCCCATCTGAGTCACACTTTTTACCTGCTTCATTTATAAGCACCATCACACCGAATGTCCCTTTCCTCTTTTAACATCAGTTCAGAGTTTAAAGGAAGCCTTCTCGGACTGAATGGAATTTATACGTGCTTATACTGTACATATGTTTTGCAGGATCTGTAAGATGAAAAAGCAAGCGTGAACAAATATTAAACATAAGCTTCTCTGTATAATTACTTTCCTCACGAAGCTGCATAACAAATATTTACAGGTATTCAAAAGACAAAGTAATACGTTTATTTAAACACAGTTTTTCATGTTTAAATATTTACACTGTTTTAAATGAGTTGCCTCAATGAGCAGGTGATAGCTGCGTGTCAACATCATCATGGGACATCAACATGTGCAAAACGTGGGAAACCATGTGATAAAGATCAAGAGGTATGTAATGTTTGCATTGAAGCAAACATTTATTTTACAGCACTGGATAAACAATCAGTCATGTCACATTTTGAAGCATGTCAGTAGTGGTGAAATGTTGGTTTTAAACTGTTTTAACTATTGCACATCCAGTAGTTCTGAAATACACCATCATTATCATGTCTGCATTAATAATAATTCATTAATATTTCATCTTAAACATGCAAATACAATTAAATGTTTCCAAGAGTTGCATAATCATGTTACATTTTCAGACTGATCTGACGGAAAGTCGCATTATAATCACAAAAATTAGATTTTAATCGTGTCCATGGCACGAAATTCAGCTTTTTTCGTGCCTTGAGCACGAATTTGTTTTTCGTGTCACTCACACAAATTTCTATAAATAGTTTTTCGTGTGCATTGCACAACTTTTTTTGTTTAATTTTATGTATTGTTTTCTCATTGGTTTTTCCTTGCTTGAGGTTGGGGTTAGAATCACTTTCTGTTACATTTTTAGACATCCTAACCCAAACCCCAACTCCAGGCGAGAATAGTTTTAAAAGAGGAAGAAAAACATGTAGAAACCAATACATAAAAGTACATCCCTACCCAAACCCCATCTAACCCCGACCCCAAGCGACAATGATAAAAAAAAAATAGAAACAATGCATAAAATGACCCGAAAAAGAAAGTTGTGCTACAGACATGAAAATCTATTTATAAAAAATTGTGGGAGTGACACGAAAAAGACATTCGTGCTCAAAGCTGAATTTCATGCCATGGACATAAATAAATCAATAAAAATTTTCATGACTATAACAAAGCCCAAATTTGGGTGAGGATGTCATTGTGGTCACAGAAGCACTGATGTTGCATAACATCAGCGCTACAACACACACACACACACACACACACACACACACACACACACACAGTTTTACCTTTACGTCAATTTGCGAGTGGTTAGCGTTAACAATCATGCATAAAAGGACCTGTGATGAAACATGCTTGATGCTTTCATGATGACATCAAAGTAAAGCAATCTGTTAGATGTATCCACAGTACAGGCCTGACATCTGTTGACATCTGGCTAGTGTGTCACATTGACATCTTTGTTGAGGTCTCAAGCCAACTGGCCAATGTGTCCTACCAAAGGGAATTGTTCAGACACACACGCCCTAACAGTCTCTGGCCAGCAGACCTGTGGAGCAATACTAAAATCTCTCTGTCTCTCTCCATAAGCCATCGGCACAATGGAGGGGTCTTTTCTCCAGGCCCGGTGTGAAGAGCCGATCAAGACCACCAATTGGGGTTTTCCTCTGATCAATGAGATTGCTCTGCTCCTGGGACTCCTGTATGGCTTTCTCAACTTTCCCGATCTCACACAAAGAGCCCTGGAGCAACCCATCATCAGTAAGAGTGATGGGCAGACATTTGTATTTGGACGAATGCAGCGGTCATGAGGTCATCTATTATATCATCAGCATATGTAAGTATCCTACATTTTGAACCTAGATGATACACACAGTGGCCAGTTTGGTTTTAATTTTTGTATAATGCGTTAAAAGACTAAACCTCCAGGAATAGGTTTTGAGGTGTGAATGGTGAATCATACTTCAGTACTGCTGGAGGAGGACTGGGATGTGTCACCACCACACAGGATAGCCTTGTGTTTTCAGTCCAGCGCAAGGGACAGAAATTAGTCATAGTTATCATAGCATATTATCATGTCTGCTCGAGTGAATCATTTTTATATTGGAGTTTTATAAATATTATGTTACGCAAACCAGGCTGGAGTCTTTTCAGCTTGAGAAAAGTGGGTGCCTTTGTAAATAAAAAAGGAAAGATTAGTTTTTCCAAATGACTTACAAACAGAAACTGTATATCCGGTTGTGCATATATGAAATGAATGAGTCTTACTTGTGTAATTTTTGTTAAAGATTGTAAAGATTTATGTGGGGTGCCTATTTACCCTTCTACTGTAATATTTTTTCATCTCAATAACTATTTATCCACACATTTCATACATTATTAAACACAAACGGATTAAATTTCATGTCGTCTATTTAAGTTGTTGCTTCGCTTCATGTTCACATGTCTTGTTTGAACAATTTACAAGATAAATTGGGTTTAATTTAACCCTACATATCACCTATGTAGCACCTGTGTAGAACCATATTGTGCTATATAGAACCATATTTGGTCCTATAGTGGTGCTATATCACCCCCGGATGGTTCTTCATAGGTGCTTTATAGGTTTGATATAGCACTAAAAATGGTTCCCCTATGATTACGAGGTTTTAGTGCTTTTAAACAACCCAGCATGTTTAGAGTGTATCTTTAATCTAAATAATGTTTAAATTGGTAATTACAGATGTTATTTAATGGTCAGATATGTCTCTATTATCAGTAATATGGGCTTGTTCTTAATCTTTTGTGATTAAAGTAAATATGGAGGTTGGATGATGTGATTGGTGTTTAGGGGACAGAGAATGAAAAACCATTTTTACCTTGTCTTTGTTGAATAATGGTAGTCTACCAGCAGAGATGGGACCAAGTCACACATGTGCAAGTCTCAAGTAAGTCTCAAGTCTGAACCTTCAAGTCTCAAGTAAGTCCCAAGTATTTTTTTCTTGGGCAAGTCAAGTCAAGTCGAGTCACAGGCTATGTCAAGTCAAGTCAAGTCCTGTAGTAGGTCAAGTCAAGTCCAAGTCAAGTCACCTTATTATTGTATTTTACCTGCAGAATCTGATCTTAATAAAGTGACAAGATATACAGTAAGTAACTATCAGTAAATTACAATAATTTGGATTTGCATTGTAAATACTCATGTTCAGTAAAATACATCTTGGAATCAAACAAAATTGTAACTTCATAAATTATTTATTTTTCACTTCTGCCAACCGTGTTTGAAATTTTCCACAGTGAGTCCATAAAACAAATAACAGCTTAACATCCAACAGACCCCTTTTTGAACACCTCCCTCTCTCTCAAACACAGTTTATGTACAACATTAAACTTTGTTACATTCTCTCTCTCTCTCTCTCTCTCTCTCTCTCTCTCTCTCTCTCTCTCTCTCTCTCTCTCTCTCTCTCAAACATGTGCCCAGAAAAAACGAGCGTGTCGCACCTCTTTTGTTCGCGCGCCTAAATTTGAAATAACGAACTTGAGCGCGCAAAAGACGCGACATGTGAACCGCCCCTAACAATGTAGAATCAAGTAATTTTTCTCTGTGTGTGTGTTCAGGTGGCAAACTTGAAAAAGAAGTATTCAAAAATAAAAATAAGTATTTTAAAAAATAAATCAAAATTATTTTGCCCACATTTGTCCCCAACACAGTATGATGAGGGCTACATTAGCTATTATTACATTAGCTAACTACCAACTAACCAGATATTAACAAATTGACAAGCACTTACTGGGCATAATGGCTCTTTAAATGATGAACGAAATTGGAGGTTGCCGTCTGGCTGCCTGTGATTTTAATGTTGCATGTCTTGCAACGCACTGTTCGTCTTTTGCCATCTTGTTGAAGCCAAAAGCGATGTCCCTCCGTACCCCTCGGGCTGACATGTTAATATCTGATCTAAGTGGGCGTGGTGTGCGTAAGGTACGAGAGGGCATGACTGATGATAGTGTCGTGATTCAGTCATGACAACACCATTCTCAGCCTGCGCTCCAGCTGGGTCAACTTTATTTTTTTTTTTTTTATATTTATATATTTTATATTCAAACTGAAAACATGATGTGATTAACACTCAAGTCATTCAAGTCATCGTGTCTCAAGTCAAGTCAAGTCCCGAGTCTTTAACTTCCAAGTCCGAGTCAAGTCTCAAGTATTTTATTTTTTGTCAAGTCAAGTCACAAGTCACAAAAATAGCGACTCGAGTCGACTCGAGTCCAAGTCACCAAGTCACAAGTCCCCATGTCTGTCTACCAGCATTCCCAAACATACAAAAAGTTCTAGACATGCTAAACATCTCAGTATCATAGAAATTCCTCTTTAAGAAATGTCAGCCAGAAAACGGCCCAATCTGAAAAACTGATGCTTATGACATCACAGGCATCTCACTGCCCCTCCACCTTAAAATAATTGGCTACATTTTTTGAGTGGCAGCAAAGTCAGCCAATCAGTAATGAGATTGCAAGTTAAACCAGTAGGGGGAGCCAAATAGGTGCAAAACCACTTGTTTAAAATCCCCCACCCTAATAGAGCTATCTGAGAGAGGTATTTAGGAAGCTTCTAAGGCATTAAAGACCCTTTTTGTCTAAATGTCACATCACAGAACAAGGATAAATACCCCGTTCAATCATTCTATGTCACCTTTAACAAAGCGTTGTATATACATATACATACATATATATATACATATACATACATACATATATATATATATATATATATATATATATATATATATATATATATATATATATATATATATATACAGTATATTAAAATAGTAAAACATTATCCAAAACAACAGACACAGATGCAATTATATAAATGAATTTGAAATGAACTTAATCCTCTTAGTAAATGGCAATATTTTCTGATCATCTGAAGTGCTTAAGACATTATAAGAGAAAGGATTTAGTGGATTTCTGGGATCATAGTGCTTTTGTATGGTGAGGTAAGCTGATTTCCTCTACGGCCTTCAATAAAAGGAGATCTATTTTGTTTTATTGTATTTGACAAGATATCTACATCATTAGATTATCATTTTATCCCGCTCACTGTGTTTGACTGGCATTGAAAGAGTTCATCTGTAAGTGCATGAATAAGGGCATGAGTATTATGTATTTTTAGATGTGTCCATTAGTGTAGCTTTTTTACCTGATAGTTCTAAGTGCTCTAAAGTCATTTTGTGTCAAACAAAAAAAAGAAAATTGTTTGAAAATTTCTTGCATAAATAATGACAGATTTATGGTTTGGTTTAAGTAGCCATTTAATACAAAACATTCAAACCTTTCAAATGTGTAAACCAGACAGCAACAAAAACTGTTGCCTCCAGCTTTAAGAGCAGCAATCCTATTAAATATATTTGCCCACTATAGCTGGTCATAAATAGGGCATTGTATTCGCCTGAATGCACACACAATGATTAATACAATAATTTATGATACCATTTAAACAGAAATAATGCTTTTTGATCTGGGGTGAAGTTCTATTTACTAAATGACTATTAAATCTTCTCTGATGATTTTATGCGTTAGGGAGGGATGATTTTTCTGGATAAGGCTTATGCTGAAAAGATGGCCTAAATGTGTGTTCATGTGGGCTAATGCTTGAAGACAGAGCCATTAATGTTTTACTATGACAGCAATGTTTTATTGAGCAGCTTTCTGTGGACTGCGAGATGCCAAAAGCCGAGCGATAGATCGTGCCGCAAATGCTGACATTATATAGTTTGCATGAAAAATTAACTTAGGGTAAAAACAGAACATAATTTGTTTGACCGTTTGTATGACATCCTGTTTTTCCCATCAGAACCATTGCAGCAGGATGTGATTTGTGTTATACAATTAACCGGGATTATACAATTGTGCAAAAATGTATTTCTGTCATCACTAATCCTCTGGAAGTCTGGCGTTTCTTGTCGTTGTTGCATGGACATTTTTTTAGGTTTAATCTTCACCCTTGGATCTTCTTCACAGGAATATAAAGGTTTCGAACATGAAGGTGAGCAATGACACAAGTTACACTTTTTAGAATGAGTCCCTTTTTATTAGAAAGGTCTCTGTTGATGGGTATTCTGTATCTTGAACATCATTAATTCTCAGTGTTTCAGCTTCACAAGAGCGCGTTACAGCTTGAGCTACCTCACAGGAAGGAGCGAAAGGGTGATCGGAGCAGATGTTGAACTAGAGGAGAGAACGGATTATATGATGGGACTACCCAGCTCTACCAGAGACCTGACTGACCCCTCCTTAAAGAGCCATGATGGAAAGAGAAAGTCTGGCTATTTTTGTGACATCTATTCATGAATTGTTAATGGCTTTGAATTGGCTGACTGGGCTTTTCTGAGCCTGAGCTGGTTAATTAGGCCTAAGGGGCGAAGCGAGAGAGAAAAATACTGAGAAAGAGTGATATCATCGATGTGGACTGTATTCACAGTGAATGAAGATGTCACCATTGGATGGAGAACATGATCCGTTTTTTCGTAAGAGGTGTTTTTAGGGTTTTTGGTATCATCAAAAAGACCTCTAGCACTAAATATTTTATTTCAAACGTCATTGCAGGCGCATGCACTGTGTGCACGGTATTTGGTGTCTTTAATAATCCATAACTGTACTTACACTCTATTTCACAATATTTTTAACACAACTACAATGAATTTCGATTATTTTAAAGACTTTTCTAGGAACATAACAAAACACGCAATCAAATTTACAGGTCCCGTTCTTTCTATGTTTTTGAAGCTTTGGTTGTGTTTACAGTGCGCAAAACAACATGTGTTCATGTTTCACACAACTTACTTATGTGTATAGTGCTGTTTTCACTGTCCTAAAAACGGGCTGATGTCTTCCTTGTCCTATGAAGTCCCTTCTTCAGAAAAACGTAATGAATTCTGATTGTGTATAGTTTGTTTAGTGTGTTGTGATTTGCTTGTTAGCTTAGCTGGCGACTGACGTATTCCTGTGGGTGGAGTTTAGTCAAAAACTCTTTTATTGACGTCATTCAATCAGGAACTAGAAGGCTGTAGTCCAGGGGTGTCAAACTCATTTTAGGGTAAGGGCCGGATGGTAAATAACACCATAAAGTGCGGGCCGGATAATTTTTTTAAACCTTAGTGTGCTGATAATTGTGTTAAAATTAACTAAACAAACCAATTAATTAGTTTGTTTAGCAAGAAAACCAGAGAAACACACAGCTCTGTGAAAACTGCATTTCATAAGGTCACACTCATACTGTACATATTAAACACACAAATTTAAATCTGTACAAAGCCCACTGGCCTTATAGGTTGAAAAGCTTTAATTTAACTTCTTTTGCCTTAATGCCAAAATTATTTATAAACCATTCACTTTTCTTTGGAATATATTTGTAATGAGAACAGTCATTTAGAAAATGAAAATGCTAGATGGGGCAGTGGCCCAAACCAAAAATGGAAAATGGCACTATGGGGGGTGGTACTATTATTATGGTTTTAATAAAGTATTATAAATATTATGTGTTACTAGCATCAACTTAGACAAGTGATTATAATGGGAAATATAATAAGAATTAAAGTGTGACAATCTGCTAAATATTCAATATGATTTACCTGCTGGCTTGATGGAGCTTTGAATCCATGTTTGCAATGTTGAACTGCTGCTAAAAGCCTCTCTTTCCGTTCTCTGTCGTTATTTTGTGAAGGCATTGGTGTTTTTTGTATTTTTTGTCTACAAAGTGTGCCAACAACAGCAAATTTAGTGTTTATATTAACTTAGATCTGATCAGGAACATTAAATCGATTAGACAAGCATTGTAATGTTAATAAGAATGTGGATATTTTGTTGTTGTTTTGCTTGCTAAGTTGTTAGCACTTTTAGAACACTAACAGCAAATCATTACCGGAAGAAATACATAAACATACTTACAAATTACTAATTCTGCGGTTTAACAACTGATATAATGTAATGAATCTACTTGTTAATGCAACGAACTTCAGAAACTGTCGTCTTCGCTCTCCAGGCAGAGAGTGGACACAGAGATGCTGCGGAGCGGGCGGGAAAACACGAAGTGGATTACCAGAATCGGTGGATCTTTAGCGGAGCGGTAACAATAAAACGGCAAGATTTTTGGGCACTGTGTTTACTCTATGTTCCGCGTTTTGCTGCTTTCCGCAAGTCTCTCATATTAAAAACGAACTAGACACCCGCCTAAAAGGGTTTTTAAAATATGTATTTAATATTTAATAAAACTCTATAAATCATCATGCGGGCCGGATTGGACACCTTTGTGGGCCGCATCCGGCCCGCGGGCCGCATGTTTGACACCCCTGCTGTAGTCCAAACCGGCCGTTCGTTGTAGGCTTTAAAAGGTGAATTCGGTTAAAGAAAATATATCGCCTGGTAGTGAACTTTGAGCTTCATCATTTTACAGCTATTATTTATACTCTTAACAGCAACATTACACACTAACTTTTAACAATGGGATCAGGAAGAACGTGACCTTTAAGCAATTGTATCTTTTGCTATCTATCTAAAATCTTACCTCATCTCAGTCCTGAGTGTCACTTTTCCTAATGTCACAGAAGCAGTATGAGTGAGTCAGTAGTTTTTCTCAGTAAATACCCTATTACAAAAAGTCATCTTCTTACTCAGGTTTTTGTTTTCAATGACAATTATCATGATACAAGATTTTATGCTTTCAGGGTAATCTAAAGCATTTTATGAAGTTTTTTGCTTAAAACAAAAAAAAAGTGGTTCGCCAGTGGAGTAAAACAAATAGTCTTGTTTTTCCTTTTAAATTAGATTATGCATTTTGTTTTTAGTTATTTATTTGCAGTGTAGATAGCTAAGACCAAGGATGTTACAAATATATACGACCGGAGAGAGTAACGTCAAGTGTTTAATATCAAGAATGTTTGGCACATAAAATATCAGAAATAAATTGTCCAAAATTGGTCCCAAGCTGTCAGTGGGGCAGTACCCTTTAAAAAGATCCTAATATATAGATGCATTTGGTAAGGGATGCACCGATACCACTTTTTTGGAATACGAGTACGAGTACTTGCATTTCAGTACATACCGATACCGAGTACTTAATAAAAAACATGATTTAAATTTACAGGTAACAGCTTTAGTCATATAATTTAACAAAAAAACAAAGGACTAGTTTTCCAGTATGTTGTAAACTCTGCCTCTTTGGACAACACAAGAGGCATTAACCCCTAACACGCCGCTGAAACATAGACATTTCTCAGACTGTGGTATCGATTCCAGGTATCGGGGGACTTTTAACGAGTACGAGTACTTTAGAAAATGTGGTATTGAGGCCGATACCAGTATCGGTATCGGTGCATCCCTACATTTGGTACAGTTTCTACCTTTGAGGTGCAACTATGACCTCTTTAGGTACAAATGTGTACAAAGGGTACTGCCCCAGTGACAGCTATAGGGACCATTTTTCTGACAGTGTACCCTTTTAACATCTTGGATAATCTTAAAGGGATAGTTCACCAAAACATGAAAATTCTGTCATCATTTACTCACTCTCATGCTGTTACAAACCTGCATAAATTTCTTTGTTCTGACAAACACAAAGGAAGATATTTTAGGAAATGTTTGTAACCAAACCGTTCCTGGACCCCATTCACTTCCATAGTAGGAAAAAAAGAATACTATAGATGTAAATAGGGTCCATGAACGGTTTGGTTACAAACATTTCCTAAAACATCTTCCTGTGTGTTTATCAGAACAAGAAAATTTGTACAGGTTTGTAATAACATAAAAGTGAGTAAATGATGACAGAATTTTCATTTTTGTGTGAACTATCCCTTTAAACTAAGACAAATGCATATACTGTATTAATCTCAACAAGACTACAAAAAAGGTTCAGACCACGTAAAAATTTTGTGGACTTTGCAAAATGTTGACTTTGGCAAAAACATTTATTTTAAAATGTATTATGTAATGCACATTTTAGGTCCCCTGAAAATGCTTTTTTTCCCAAATCAGTGACTTCAGCTATTATTATTGTTATTTACTCCTGTTTCATCAGCTGATGATGTAAAATATTGTGGATGTGTTCATCCCTGCCCAATTCCCCACAAGACACCGCTGCTTCCACACCACATGCTCTGCTAACAAAGCACCAGAGATTAAAGAGCTGTCAGCTCGGGGCTTTAATCTCCTAAAAAGGGACCACTGGGGCACAAAGGCACATCACAGCACATACTTCCTGTCATAGCCTGTTGTGTGAAGGAGGAATGGTAGTGACAGCTTGTATTCACAACATTATCTCTCAGAGGCTGAGGCAAAATTGAGATGATGCTTGTTTGCTTGTTACGGCACGTTTAAGATGTTCTTAGACTTTGCCAGGTGAAGTGTGGGTTTGATTCGGTTGCCTGAGAGATATGTATCTGGTGGCTCACCGAGAGTGAAAGAGAGGCATACGATCCCTGTTGGGTTGTTCAAGCAGATCGTTGTGCAAACACAGCAGGCCCACTGGGGTTAACTCAGCCATGTAATGACACCACAGCGGAATAATACCAAGCTTGTTTTTGTTTGTCTTGTATAATGGCGGATTCTTAATTGTGAGGACATTTACCCGCATTGTACAAAATGCTGGGTTGTTTCACGAACCTAAACGCTGGGTTAAAATTAACCTAAGAGACACTAGAGCCATATGTAGCATCCACAATTTGCACATGTGCCAAAAGTGGGCCAAAGATCCCCTCATCCAATTTACACTTTGCCAATTCCAATTAGCCTGTGGCACTGAAGAAAGGAGATTGTAGGGGAGAAGGAAAAATCAGTGTCTCCAGAATCTTTGCACTGTCCTCATTTGAGGAAATGAAGCATGGCCTTCACTTGACCCGTATCCCCTGGCACACAGGCAAATGGAATGAAGCGTGCAGGTGCACGACTGTACGAGAATACATGTGTAGGTTGACTATATAACAGCCCACTGACAGAACTGGATCAGTCGCCTTTGTCAGGGGACAAAAGTCACGCTGCAGAGACAGAAATGGCTCATAAATGGCCACATGCTGCATACATGCAACACTGTACCCATCTTTTGTTCGCACACATATCAGAATAAGGACAATTTGCTTGCATTGTCTTTTATAGAGTTATGAGTTATATGAGTCTGATACCATCTAGCTACTTCAAATTTGACGTTTGGACCATGGCTTGAGTTGTTTTGATAAATGTGGAATCTTTTGACTATATGATGGACTGTATGTGACACGTTTTGCTTATTTGGTTCCATTCTGTTCATCATATTCTTGAGATGGTCATGCATGAACAAGGTTTAAAAGATTGGATTAACACGGTCATGTAGTTAAAAAGAAAAATAAAGAGTACTATGGTTGACCCTAATTATATTTAAATGACCACAATTCTAACTTGTGTCTCATTTTCCAATAATAATAACTGTAACGCTTTACTATAAGGTTGTATTTGTTAGCATTAGCTAACATAAACTAACAATGAGCACTTGATTGTAAAGTGTTACCAAAATATCTAAACATCCTTAAAAATGACATGATCTTGTTTTTATAGAATTTTTAATTTTGTGAGGTCTATGCTTAAAGGCGGGGTGCATGACCTCTAAAAGCCAATGTTGAAATTTGAAGTCACCTTTTTTTGATAGACCCGCAACCCAGGCAATGATGTCGGTTAGACATGCCCCTTACTGATCGGCTACAAGTGTGTTTTTGGTACTCGGCCGACTCCCTTTTCCAAAGTATTTTTCAAAAATCATGCACCCCGCCTTTAAAATAAGAATTCAATTAATTATTTTTGACAATGCAATAAGAAAAATTTATTTAAAGCAAATGCATGCATAATTCTATGCAAGTATTATTATTCTTGACTATCAAATTTGATTGAAAACATGACAAAAATAATAAGCCTAAAGTAATTATATTGTTTGTGTTGGGTCTAAAACAGCATTCACACTCACATAAATATATTTGCAAGATATTCCCTTTACACAACACATCATTTTTAGCATTCTCAAAGGAGAACAGCTAGTGTGTTTAGAGCACCATGTGTTTTTACAAGTCAGAACCTATCATTTATTCACTCTTGTACTACAACCATTTACACCCATAAACCCTGTGCATAAATCACCATCTCACACCCAGACATCAAAAGCGTGCATTTGCCGTTTTTAAAGAGATTGCACTTTGCCATATATGCAGGCTTATCAGATTACTACTTTTACCCCATATGTCTAAAGAGACATTTAAACACGTTCAATCCCGTATATATTCAGAAATGGAGATTTGTGATGGAGGTTGAGAGAGTGGATTATTTTGGGCAGATTAGGGCGTCATCAGATGTGGGTTCAACCAGCGTAGAGAGCAATCATCTGAATGTGTGGCTAAGCGTGGCTATGGCAATGAGCACAGGGATTACCAATCCTAAACTTAGAGCGTGATCCATTAACCACTGCATTAGTCTCATTGCCCACTCATGGCATTTTTATTTGGTAGACACGTAATGGCTACATGATCTAACATACATAGATCCATTAAAAGGATAGTTCACGCAAAAATGAAAATTCTGTCATCATTTACTCACCCTCAAGTTGATACAGATCTGTATAGTTTTTTTATTTTCTATTATGGAAGCTAATGGTGCTCGATTACAAATATCTTCCTTTGTGTTCAGCAGAACAAATACCTTTATATAGGTTTGTAACAACTTGAAGGTGAGTAAATGATGACAGATTTTTCATTTTTGGGTGAACTAAGCGCATGTTAATAAGATATGGTTAGCAGTAATGTGTAATATAATTTAATCTCATGCAATGCACAGATGTGTCTGGACAAAATGAATCATGTGTCTGTTTAAAAAGCAAAGCTGCATTCTTTGCCTTAGTGGGAAGGAATGCTGGGTTTTTCTTAGTTGGAAATAATTGATTCCCATGTGTTTCATTTTTTTTTAGCAGAGTTACTCTGTAATTTGATTTGAGAATGTGGATAAAAAACAACAGTGGTTTGTATTGTCCCAAAGATGGTTTACCGCTTTTTTGTTTTAATTTACATGATGGAAATGATGGGTGACATATCTGTTAAATAAAGCACTGGTTGTCTCTCTCAGATAGAGAAGTCAGACTACTACTTCCCAGAGTCATGCCACACAACCAAATAAAACACACAAATGACATTAAAGCTGTCTAAAAATCCTCTACTTTATTTGATAGGATGTTTTTTGTAAAACATTCAATAAAAAATGTAATCACTTATTGCTTTGTTATTAAACTAGTAGTTGATCTTATGCATATTTTCTCAAAGCATACACATCATGTAATAGATATTTAGACAGATTTCTATCGTTTGAATATATATATATTTATATATATAAAAACTTGAGCAAATCAAAAGTCATAAATTAACCCCGCATCCTTGCCTTTCCACATAAGTGCAGATTATTAGCTATTAATCTAAGAAAAAAAAGCCTTGGCCAGTGCACAATCTCTCAGTTTGCATATCCATTCAATGGTTAAGGGTGCTGATGGTTTACAAATCCCTCACAACACATACATTCTTTTTTAAGGAAATTGTCTACAAGGCAGTATTTAATGGTGAACTGGCAAAATTTATATTTCTGCTTGGTTTCAAGAAATAGTGTAGTTAACAACCGCAGGTTTATAGTACACTCTAAAAATGCTGGGTTATTTTCTCAACCCATCGTTTGGTCAAAAAGAGACGAGTTGGGTTTTATTTTAACCATATATGCTGGGTTGTTTAAATCCAAAATGCTGGGCTCTTTTAACCCATTGTTGGGTCAAATATAAACATTTAACCCAACGACTATGCTCGACCATTTTTGACCCAGCGCTTGGTTAAAAAAACACCCCAGCAGTTTTAGAGTGTAGCACCGACAGCAAATCAAACTATAAATCAATAAATTAATGATTATAAATAAGTAAATAAATTAAAAGAAATGTACATGTTAAAAATAGTCTGTAGGTAAGTTTTGAATGCGGTATAAATAGTGCAAGGCCTGCAAGACAAATGAACCGGCTGCATAACAGAGGAAAACTAACGAATTTGCTGCCATTCCCGGCTCCAAAAACCATCAGCTGTAGAGGCTTTTTTTGGTGCATGCTGTGTTCTTTTCTCTCCTGTCATGCAGTCTGTCATCTAACAGGCCTTTTCTGGCATTTTGATGTCGACAACATATGCTTGAACTGAAGATGCAAGCGGCAAGACAGCATTGAAGTCGAACAGGCAAGAGGAATTCCATTAACTGCTTATAAAGATATATGGATGGTACAATTCGAATAGTAATGCATGGCAAAGTGTCAGACCTTGCAAGTGACTATATAGAGCCCGTGATGTATGTATGTATGTGTGTGTGGTTTTTGCTGTACATTCATGGTGAGGGTTTGAAACGGAGAGAGAGCAAGCGCCATGTGATCCAGTCAGGCTGGTGAAGGTTCAGACGGGGGCTTGGCCGATTGCTGCTGATGCTACTCTTTTATAGAAGCACACACTTTCCCTTCTCCACCCACGGATTGTTCTTCATCAGTTCAGGGTTCAGGAATGGATCCTCGGGCACACATTCCTCGACCCACTTCACCAGACTAAAGGGGAAGAAAACGTTTCCTCAGCATTTTGGGAGACTTTGAAATGCAAATCAGTATTCTCACGACAATAATCATTCATTTCAGATACAGTTTTCACATGAGGCCAAGTTTACTGTAGCATTTGGTCAACGTGCCCTTAGTCTGAACTCAGGATAAGCTAAGAATATTGCACAAAGTAGCACGATTAAAACATCACCGATAATATCAGTGGCGGCCCCTAACTTATTTTTTGAGGGCGCGCGATGCGAAGTTCGTCACAACATGTATGTATCCCGTCATGTGTGTGGTTCATCATTTCAAAATATGTGTTTGGGGCGTCAAGTGAACCTATGTGTATCACGTGTCTTGTCAAAATAACTGCCTTCTGCAGACGCGTCTAAAGGGTTTATGATAAAAGAGACACTTGCGTTTGCCAGACACTTGCATAATCTCATGGGTAATCAGAGTTTACTTTCTTGTGTGTATTTTGTGAACGTGAGCGTCTCTTTTACCATAAACATGTGCAGCAGGCAGTTATTTTGACAAAACACATGGTTCACATGACTCAACAAACACATATTTTGAAAACACGAGCAACACACGACACTCCGAACACATATTTGGAATTTGCGCCCCTCGGAAGAGCAGTCACGAGCCGTCATTGGTAAATATACTATAGGCATTTTAAATATATTTGCAAACAATTATGGTATATTGACATGTATGACATCCAGAACTCTCAGAAAAGATGGTACAAAAGCTGTCACTGGGGCGGTAAACTTTAAAATTGTCCTTATATGTCCAGATACAGTTAATAATATGAATTCTTTGGCTACAAATGTGTCTTTTCTGAAAGAGTACCGCCTCAGTGACAGCTTTTGTACCTTCTACTGAGAGTGTAGCTGGTTTACACGTGTATGAATTTTGCTACAAAGAAAACAAAATATTAGCAAATTAGGAGAAAATACATATGCTTGTGTCTGATACTGCACATAAATCTTAAGGGATTTAAGGAAACGGAGAGACGGGGCAAGATGACACCACCTATGTGCAACAAATTTGAAATAAGGATGTTAATCACTCTTTGCTAATTTGCCATCCATCTAAGCCGATTAATAGTATTTTTTGTCCCTGAGACAAGGGTGATATTATTAGATTTATGTGTAAGAAGCAAACTGGACCCCATCCAAACACACCATAATACAAAATGGAATCTGTTGTCATCATGAGAACATTTACTGAATATTCATGAAACATTTGTAATGACTTCACCCTCAAAATAAAAGTAATCAATACTATAATTTGTAAATACACTTTTGGACCATTATGTTCTGTTATTCTTACATATGTATATATGTGTGTGTAATTATCCATATATACTGTCATTAGTATGGTATGCACATATAACGTGTAACAAAGACACTTTTTATGCAACATTTTCATAGTTATTATGATTAAACATCATAAAATTCCTGATTAAGCTTAACTGCACAATAGTTTGGGAAGTAGCATACATAGGCATAAACTAGGCTATTATTACTGCTTGGTAAAATGTAATTTATCACAGCGAAATTACCATGGTGAATATTTCAGGAAGAGAGCTCTGTGAGAGAGGGAAATGAGATGTCAGTGTAATGTGACAGAGGTACTGTGAGTAACAGGCCACACTTAATCTCCAATTAAAAAGTAAAGCACCAGAGATATGAGAGCATTTGCCCTTAACAATCAGAACAGGAGGACCTGGCCTTTGGGAAGCCTCATTTATGACATGAAGTTAGCCTTCAGAAAGAAGTGTGAGGGTTATCCAACAGAAGAATTAATAGTAATTAAGTATAATTGAAATAAATAAATGAGAATAATTTAGTGAGGAGATGCGATTGGAATAATGTACAGTCAGTTGTTGAAATTCATCATGGTAGTTTATTTCGCAATACTGACCAATGAGCTATTCCAAATTGCATTGGTATGGAAAAAGACCATGAAGTGGCACAAAAGACATGAAAGTGCCACTGCTATGTTGCCATAAACATTTGTTAAATATATTGCAAATACATATGGTTAAATAAATATATGTGTTGTTTTTACTGTAATGTAAAGCAACAAATAGAAAAACTGAGTTCATTATACGTTTTCTTTCTATATGTGGCAATGGTTGGAACAGAGACTAAGACAACATAAAGTCCAGAAAAGATCATACTCACTCTGTGACTGTCTTTGAGGACTTCTCTCTTTTGAAGGCCAGCTGATACTTTAGACTTTCTACCTCCTTCTGCATCTGAGGCAAGTCCATCTCATCCATGACTGTGGCTTTATGTATAAGTGATCAAACTAAACATGAACAAGAATTGAAACATGATAAAGATGTAATGTTCTGTCCCAAAATGTCTTTTTGACTGACTATGTGTTGACATTAAAAGAAATATTGCTGGATCTTTTAAATGACTCATTTAATTGGCTTTATACCTTTATAATATATGACATTATAATTTTATAGTATATAGCTTATAATTTAAAACGAGCATATATTCATCATATTCATAGTTTTGCTCTTATTGTGCACCACATAAACATGTGGAGATCAGATACAAAAGCCGCTAAACGCCTGTAAATCTGTCAAAAATGAGATAATGATATTGACTGAATGAGGTTGGCATGTATTATATGTTTATTAAAATACCTTTGCTTTAAATTCAGTTACTCTGGACTCCGGCCAATCAGAAATACTGCTTTGTTGGCAGAATCCGCAAAACACCACATCGATTTTAGTCCTCTAAGTGCACAGAAGATGAATCAGATAAAAAGCGGCACGCAAAATGACCGTGGATCACCTTTAAACTTGGGTCCCTTGTTAGTACTTGGACCTGAATACAACCCGTATTTGGCAATGACATGGATCAAAGCGCCTCCTATGTGTGGTTCAGTTTCTTCATTTTACATTTTTACTTTTAATTATTTGCAGCAGCTGCACCTTTAGTGATTTTGTAGCTTTTTACTATGTCTTTTCCAAATAAGGTGTTTTTTTTAAAGTGAAGGTTTTTGAGTGCACGTTCGGTACATTCACACGGCGAAAGCGTTAACGCTTGACATAAGCCTTGTCTGAAGTGTGGCCAACAGCCAATCACAGTGGTTGCAACACATGCTCCCGTCTTGCATAAACATAACTGGCTGGCTCGCACTAGGTTATTTGCATAAGGTGTTCTGATTGGCTGACGCGTTGGGAAATTTTGAGAAATGTTCTGCTCCGAGCAACGGCAGTGATGCGATGTTGACGGATCCACAATTCAGTTCAGCGACGCATGACGTCACCCATTAAAAGTAATTGGGAAGCATTAACGCTTTCGCCGTGTGTGAATGTACCATTTGAGGGTTAAATTTGTTAATTTTGATAAATACCAATAAAATGACTAAAGTGACATTTGTGAAAATAAGGCATATCAGTAACTGACTAATTAACTTTTCATAACCATTAAAGTAAAATGATTGAAATTAAGCATAAGAGCCTGATAAAAATGCTTATTTACAAAAAAAGATGTCAGACGTACTTAGAGGGTTTTGCATCTGGACTCCTCAAATGCAACCAAAATCAACAAAACTGGCTTAAAATTTTCTCAAGGTTGCACGTATTGTTTATATCTTATTGATTCCTTAATCATTTAAAATGTAGGCTACTTTAAAAGATGTTTTTTGACGTAGATTTTACAACTAACAGCTAGCCAAAATGAACAGATTGTATCTAATAATAATAAAAAACATGTTGTGTGTTATCGTAATGGTTATGAGATGCTTCCTCCACTCTCTGCAAAGGTTGGAGAGGAATCTGGGTTTGTGTCTTGAGAGGTTTAGTGTTAAGAGACCAGCATTAGTGCATGTGTGAGTCAGACAGCAGATACAGTTAGATACAGTTCAGCATGCAGGTGTTCTGCTGCCCGACTGCGTCCATCCCATAATGGCTTTTAAGCGCTTCCGAGCAACAGCAGCCAGATGCTGGAGGCTCTTACTCTAAAAGCTCTGATTTCACTATCTGACACTAAACACACTCAGAGCAACAAAGAAACTCTGATAATTTCCAAATAAAAACAAGTTTAGAAAAAAAAGGGACATTGAGGAATGTCAATTAAATTGTTTTAAATTAGTGTACACATTTTATGCTCCTAAATTTTCCACTCTTCTCCAATCATCATTCATGTAAAGTCATTCAGGAAATAATGTATTTAACGTGCCAATCTTGCATTCATCCAAATCTAACAGAAGCAGAAATCAGTTGTGGCCAGAGGGATTTCAGCAGTGCATCACTGAGGCCCAAAACAAATACAGTTCTTTAAATCAATAGAGTCCCAAAATATGCAGCCGTTTGCCGCAAGGCATAAACCTCTTTTCCCTTTACCCCGTTAGTCACAAACCAAATATTATTAATGCATGAAACATCTGTGATGAAATGAAAGAACAGCACTATTCAAATTTTTGCATTGTATATGTAAGTAATATTGCATGCACTCATAATTACACTTTGACAGTACGTTTGAGATTGAGGACCACATCTAACTTTCCAAGCCAAAATCGGGGATGTTCAATGATGTAGGTCAACACCACACAGCATCCCAATAGGTGTTTTATTTAAATAAATGAATTTAAAGTGTAACAATTACAAAACAGAGGTAGCCTTTTTTTATTGTAATGCTTAATCCTACATTGTACAGTATATAGATGTTCACATCCAAATAGATTTGTATGGGTGCTAAAGGAACTAAGGAGCAAGATGAATGAACTGTTAATATTTAATGCAATTCTATACGACCGTAAGATGTGACATTAGATATGAGTGAATATAATAGATATGATATTAAATCAGATATAAGCGAGATATTACAGTACATTGGATATGACATTAAATTTAAAATATGACATTAGATTTGAAATATGAGTAAGATATGACATTAGATATGATATGACATCACATTACATATGATATATGAGTGAGATATAACATTAGATATGACTTTACATATTAGATGAGTGAGATATAACATTATATATGAGATATATGACATAGTAACGGTATGGAAGGCTAATCTGGGGGAAAACTAGCATAACTTGCTGTGGCTACGTGACGTGTCTCGGTTACCTTTAATAGGTGTTTAACATGACCGGTTGATAAAACGGTAAAACTAAGCTATTGCAAGCCGATGGGGAATTGGATGATTTGTTGTCTGATCTTCATACTTGTAACATTCAAAGCACCTTTTATTAGACAACTCAATTTATCCACCAGCTAGGGCGATGCAAGCAGGATGCGTTAAATTGAAGTTTTATGTAACATCGTTGCCATTGACAGCGGTGATGATGGGAGAGATAATATGAATAATGTAAAAGAAATGATCTAAGACTACGTGAATATCCATCATAGACATATCATGACAACATTATAAGTTATGACAACAGACATGTCATGTCAAGCAATAAAATGATTATATCGATATCATTCCCATTTGTGCCGCTTACCTCGGTGATGTATCTAAGCCCGTTCTTGTATTAGGAATGATCCCTGTGATTAATAATAAAAAATATCACAGACACGCCTGTATCCAGTTGCCGAAAATGCGAAAAATAAACGTGTATCCACTGTGGACTGTTACAGTAATGTCTTTATACGCTCCGGTTGCGGCGGTAGCAGCAGCAGTAGTGGAGAGATGAAATGATGCTGAAGAAGTTGAGCTGATAGCAGTGCAAGGACGCTGTTCAGTCGCTGCTGGGCCAATGTAAGAGCGAATTACAGAAGGTGGTGGGGCCAAAATCTGTATGGGAGGGGGGTAGTCGGGGGGCGGATATATTTGCTGTAAAGTCTAAACGCTTTATCTGATGCTCGAGACAAATGGACGCCCAAAGTCCCGCTGAATGTCCACTGCATAGATTTTCCATACGCATATGGCCCTGGTCTTCTCATACGTTTTACTTGGCATTTATTCCCTAATATGGTGAAATTGAGCTCTGACATGTTACTTGTGCTGCGCAGTGATTAAGTTATTACGGAAAGTTTCTGCGAGACGAAAAACAAATTCATAATTAATTATTTTGCAATACACGACAACATTATTTTACGCCCACATACTTATTATTATAAAGAAAAAATAAAACTAAATAATTACTGCCGTTTTGTATCATGCTAATCATACTATTACACACACACACACACACATATATTTAAACAATATAAAATAATTGATGACACAAAGGCTACTGCACTCACTCATTTTTGTCCAATCAAATGGTCACACAATACAAATTTCCCTTCTCAACATACTATCTTCATGTCCATGCATAAAAAAATAAAGGCAATTTGCTATTTTTTATAAACAATGGGATGAGTCCTTTAGAATAGCCTTATAAATACATCACAACATACAGGGAAGAAAACCGTGCTCATCCATCAAATCCAAAGGACCTTTATAGTTTGCCTTTTGGTTGGACTGTCATCTCTTTCAGTGTAATTCATAGCAGTCGCAGTCATGTCAATCTCCTATAATATCACACTTTGAAAAGCAACACCAGGAGATGTGAGATTAGGAAACAGTAGGACCTTTCTTGGGGGCATCGATGCTTGTTTAATTCATTTTGTCTCTTTGAACCAGACCTTACAATATACTTCGCAAATGTATTCAAATGAAAGCCAGTGTCTTAAAGGGGATATTTCACATGACTTTTTAAATAAAGACTTTAAAATAAATCTTTGTGTCCCCAGAGTACGTATGTAAAGTTCTAACTCAAAATACCATATAGATAATTTATTATAGCAAGTTAAAATTGGCACTTTGTACGTTTGAGCAAAAATGTGCCATTTTTGGGTGTGCCATTTTACATGCAAATAAACTGACCTCTTCACCAAATGGCAGTGCCGTGGTTGGATAGTGCAGATTAATTATCTCATTCTGACATCACAAGGGGAGCTTTTTCACATTTTCTAGGTTGATAGAAGCCCCGGGGACCCAATTATAGCACTTAAACATGGAAAAAGTAAGATTCCTTTAAAGGAATAACAGAGAACTGAATAACTGTCAGTGAATTTCATGGAACCCAGGGCGGACCTGCACAGGTTTGGATGGACCCTTTCTACCCTGCCCCATGATAAGCTAAAATATAGAGGATCTTAGTGGCTCCACCCTGATCACAGAGCCTATGACAATCTACCCCTATTACAACCCTGCTGAACACGGTTGTATAAACAGTTGTCTCAATTTGTTTTAAAAACAAAAAATGAGTAATAACCACATGTTTTTGAGCATGTTCTTCCTAGTCATCTACTTACTTTAGCATACCCTATACCCAAATGTTTGTGGCACATGTCATTTATTACACATGTAAACACCAAGAATGCAACTTCATTTTGAATGGGGTTAATGGATCCTGAATAAAGAACGTCCCAGATGGGTTGCTGACTTCTGGTCCAGCTTTTGATGGCTCCACTGGCGATTCTTTGGCTTAATAGTGGAAGCAGTTCATAGAGACTGTGATGCTCTATCAAAGAAAATTTGTACAGATACCCTTTAACAGCCTGGGGGGCACATTCTGTAGATAAAGACACGTCTCCATGTGTTCTTAATTGATGGGTGTTCATGAGAAACTGCCATTAGACTTTAACTCAAACAGTAAATGCAGGGGGCCCAGAGCTACTCTAATGGATGTTGTAGTTGAAAGAAAACAAGACCGTGGGCCATATACACGCTGGGAAGTTTCAAAAACACATTTAAATGTGGGAGTGAATCCCCTCAATGAATGCTCCATGGGTGTATGGAACAAGACTCAAACTGTGATGACTGACACAACCATAGACAATGAATCCCAAGTTTTGTATTAACTGCTGATGATAAAACAAACATTAGACAGAAGAGACATCTAACAACCGCAATGTTATTAAACCGCCTTTGGCAGAGGCGTCATTGTGTATTTTTGGTCTCCAGTGTTATTTAATAAAAAAATTAGTGAAAACTGGTACAGTGAGCTACAATGTTACAACACCCAGTCAGCAAATTTCTTTTGGCACAGAAATAGCCTAAATAAACAGCTGAACTGTGGCCCACATTAGAAAGTGTAGGCCCATGTGGTGCATTTATTTTAGCCAGAAGCCTAGAGCTGAACCAAAACAGGGACATAATTCCACCTGCAGTAGGCCATATACTAAAAACAAGTGGCCCATATGTGAATCTTATATGTGATTCTTGGTTTAGTTCTATGGTTGATGGCCCTTATGTGGCCCTAATGTGGCTGATAGACCAAAAGACAGAATACTACACCATAACCTATTTTTTATTTAAAATATCTCCTCTAAATCAGTCTTAAGCACAAAAATAAAAATAATTTTAAAAAGTCCCTAAGTCAAACACTTTTCAAACACACATTTTATTCAAATGTATGACTGGCATTTCATGTTATAGACTCAAAGAACTAC
Source organism: Paramisgurnus dabryanus (assembly GCF_030506205.2). Classification (NCBI taxonomy): domain Eukaryota; kingdom Metazoa; phylum Chordata; class Actinopteri; order Cypriniformes; family Cobitidae; genus Paramisgurnus; species Paramisgurnus dabryanus. The sequence continues at coordinate 31,135,434 of NC_133339.1, forward strand.
TCAGTAATCTGCTGCAATGCGTTTTTAAACAGTTTTTTTCATGTGTGGCTCAAATGTACTTAAATGCGGAGTGCACAATGTTTAAAAGCCAATGTTGACATTTGAAATCACCTAATAAACACGCCCCTAGCCCAATAGAATCTGGACCTTCTTTTGATAGACCCGCTCCACACATACCCAACCCCGGCAAGGATGTCGGTAAGAAGACACGCCCCTTACTGCTGATTGGCTACAAGTGTGTTTTGGTAGTCGGCTAGTTTGGTAGCCGACTCCCTTTTCCAAAGTGTTTTTCAAACATTGTGCACTCAGCCTTTAATAACTTAGCAAGATTAAATTAATTTAATTTAATAGAAACATTCTTTAGTTTTTAAAGGCCTATAATGAACTAAGTTGCTTATTTTCTTTTAACTCATGTAAGTTTTAATACATCAACATATGTTGATATATAAAACTTGAAACATGGAAATGTTATAAATGTAGAAATTAACATTATCTAAGATTATTAATTTCTGTAGGATAAACAAATGAATGGATTTGAACGGATTTACAATTGTAAAAACTACTTTAATCTCCTAATATAACTAAGACTTGTCCTGCCTTAATCTAAACCCTGTCTGGGAAACTGACTCAATGTGTCTCAAATAAAACTTCTGATATTACAGTGCGCATTTTCATGAACTTTAATATGATGATTAAGAGTGTACTTAGTTTGGCTAGTGTGATTGCTCCATATCGTACCCTGGTACGCTTTGCAGAGGTGGTCTCTGGCACGATTTGCTTTGATTTAGGGGCAGGGCCCATGCCCTAACCACACCAGAATCCAAAATGCAGTGAAATTTTAAAGCCTATTAGGAGCAGTCTTCTCTGCAATCGCTCTCGTGTTGCTTTGATGTCATACACCATATGCTCTGGCAGCGCACATGATTTCAGACACACCTAATAAGCCATAATTACGATTTTTCTCCAAAACAATCTTTTAATAAGGGTACAGATCATTAGGTGTGAGTGCAGACCAGCAGGGGAGGGGGGGAAATCGCACCCGGGTATGGTTTGGTCTTGTTAAGAATAATATGAAGGTGTCCTAAAAGTTTATATTAATATCAGAAGCATATACATAAGATGAAACATTCAAAAGAGTTGACAACAGAAGTATGTTTATGGTTTTCCCAAACAGAAAGTATCCAGGTGCGAGCGGTTCTGCTTCTTATTCTGTGAACAAAGTTTTCCCATTTTTCAACAGTTTCCTGTTTATTTTATGGATACAGAGTCAATCTAAACAGACATGGACAATGAAACGTTTGGAAGGCCAAATAAGGCACTTTTGTTTTCGCTAAGAAATACACAGCGTCTCCACAACATAGCAGCATTAGCAACGCTAACTGAAACCACGCCTATCTGTCAAACCGTTTTTGAGTGCCCAGAGTTGAAAGAATGCTCAACTTTGGGTGAAACACTCAGCTCGTCAATGTCACTGTTCACACAGCCATCCAATCACAGTGAAGGAGGGATGGGATATATACCAACAACCAACGGGCGCATCGTACAACGACTCATAAGCACAACAGAAGTATCACAGCATCCAAAACACTTGTATCTGCCTGGCAATTTCAGCCGCGTTTAAACACTACAGATGTACAATCTCCCTAAATCATTTGGTTTGAGTTTTGAACCTAACTTTGCATATTTTGCGAATGCACGAACAGCTAAAAAGGAAACCATTAAATTGCATTATATGACCCCTTTAACTTTTTACAGTGGGCATGGTTTTTAAATAAATTAATAAAAAGCAACTTGGTAGTTAAAAATACATAATTTAGTGAACTTTTTAGTAACATTGTAACTTTTTGTTCCAGTTTATACTTAAATTAGTTTATCATTATACAGTTAAGATGTTTAAATAACATGGGAGAACAAAATAAATAAAGACACCTCTGCCGATGGCGATGTACATTGTGGTTGTCAGGATCTGCTGTCTAATATTTTTATCATTAGAAACTAATACAACTGTGGGGCTCAAATGTTTATCAACTTGCAGGAGTGACTCCAGTTCTGTACCTGCAACGATTATTTTGATGCAGTTGTTACACATGCAGTCATGTACACAATGCCTGAAACATTGTGTAGATGACCCATATAATTTTAAGTTTAGAGATTCTTAATTCAGTTTATTTAAACAATATAATTTAGATGAATCCTATGTATCTTAGTGGCTCTGAGAGCATCATAATGTGCACAACAGTACACATAATGTCAAAATTCCATTAAATTTTTCTCCTACTGAAACAAAAACAGCTAAAACAAGCATAAGCTGGTGAATTGGTTTCAGCTGGTCTTCCAGCCTGATTTTAGCAGGTATAGTTGGTGTAGCAAGCTGGTCACTTTTTAAGCTGATCAAGCTGGACTTAGCTGGTCATGCCGGAAGACCAGCTGACCCACCAGCTTGACCAACTTTGCCAGGCTGAGAGGACCAGCTTAACCACCTAGCGCCACCTTAAACAAGCTAAAACCTGCAAACCAGTTTAAGATGTTTTTTTTTTTTTTGTTAGTTAGACAAGGTCTCACCTAGATATAATCACAGTTATTGTAACATGTTCAATGTGTTACCTGATGTATCCATATCTACTGCCAGCCTTTATTGATCTGTTTAAGTTTATGTACATAGAATTATGATGATCTGAGCAAGCAGCGCCTCCTTCTGTTTAATTAATTAACTTGACACGGTAGGTCCAGAAATGTTACAACAGGAATCGTAGGCCTAGAATAATACAGAATAAAGTCATTATAAACAAAAGCGAATTATATAAACTACATTTATAATAACTACTGTGTTCAATATTTTATTTATTGAATACCAAATACATACAAGACACGTGGCATGCTCGGAAGTGTTAACGTTTTCAACTGAAACTGAGTTTTAAAAATACTCTTATAAAATACAACAAAAGGCATCAACCAGTCATACTTATCGTTTATGAATATTCAATAATCTTCTGACCGGAATTTCGGTCAATTCCCGAAAATTACGCTATTCCGCGTACTACATTTCCCAGAATCCCCTGCGTTTTGTTTAAGGGCGTGTGAGAGAGATGAAAACTGGATCATCTGCAGACTTTGATTTAGCATCAATGGTGAGAATACTGTGTTTGATTAACAGATTTGCATAATATATCTTATATCCTGATGTTTTGTACTAGCTAAGGTAAAGGGCTATCCTAACTGTTACATTTTGTAAAGCTAAATCTGATGTTTTCTCAAAGCTGCTCGAAAATCTAACTTCGACAGCTAGCCAAAAGAGCTAGTCAGCTCACTTCAGGCATGCGAGTATATAATCAAACGTATCTCATTGCTTGACTTGAAACATGTTTTGTCGTGCTATATGTAGACAAAAAAACAGTAAAAATTCTGTTATTTGTTTTATTACTAATTAATCGGATGCCGATAGTACCATGTCTACATTTTTCGCAACTACCAGCTAACAAAATCTTGGCTGTGTCTCAAAACAAAGTACGTTAACGTTAGGTTGCCCATCTTGACGCGTCGGAGCATTTGGCAGCTCACTAGTTATTGAGACAGACACCAAACGCATTTAATACAACACTTTTAATGTTGTATGAGTTGTTAATTATAGATAGCATCATGCTGCTAATATTACAGACGCCACCATTTATTTATTTGCTTATTCTTTCTGACACGCAGACGTGTTTCACATGTTCTGACGTGTCGGGATATGTTTTTGGATATTTAAATAAAAACTATTGACCCATTTTAGGCCCTTTAATCAACATTGCCTTTGATAATAAAATTATTTTAAAGCACCTTTAAGTATACTTTAAAGGCAGGAATTTGTTTTCTATAATGTTTGATTTCAGTATACATCAGATATTGTGTTAAAACTGCATACAGTCCATAATAATCATTGGCATTAACTTCACTTTGTCGTAAGCGTTAGAGTTGCAAGATATATCGCAATATGCATAGCAATAGAAAGCGGTAACTACATTTTGGGGGAGGCATTGTTGGATATATCGTTTTCAGCCTATTTTTTATTCTATTTTAAATTGATTTTGTAAACTTAAAGCTGTCTGGGAAATCCAGGCTTAAGTCTCATAAGTTTAATTTCACTCATTCATTTTACATTGATTTCAACCTTTGATATGATCCTACCCAGTCGGTATTAAACATATTAAGGTTATATTGTCAGGGATGGACATCACTTTTTTTGTCCTGGTTCTCAAAGGAGTAGAGCTGCAACTATCGACTATTTTTTCAACCGATTAATCTATCGATTATTTTTTCGATTAATCGAATAGTCTAATGATTTTTTTATACATATAATTCACCAACAAATAATAAATGTAACATCTGCCATTAACGCCAACATTTTATTTAAGCATTTTCTTAATTAAACAAACACACAAACCAAAATGTTCAACATGAAAAATAAAGTGGCAGTGCCACTTTAAAAGAGGCATTATTCACCTTAAACAATAAAATAGGCATATATTAATATTTTAAACATTAGTTTATGATTAGTACATGCATTAACTCAGCATTAGTTCAGACTGAAGTAAAAATAAGTTCATTGTGATTCATGAACCCTTATATAAGATGTAATGGTTATATTATTACTGTTAATATTATTACTATTAGTAGTACTGCATTCTCATTTAACTTTAACATTTAACTTTTCTTAAGTTCCGGGTAAAAAACAAGTTCAGTTAGTATGATCTTCTAATATTTTATAAACAGCGTTTATGCCGCTGTTACTTTAAATAAACGCATGTCAGGAATACCTTACAAGACGAGCTTCTGTAATATCTGCGCACATATTCGCAAAAAAGACGTTCATTGGGAACTCCGCACTGCCAGCTGGCTTTCAGTGCACGCGGGCACATGCCTATCAGTTCTCAATGTGACAGTAACTTATTATTTCATAACTTCTTAATATAAAAACATGTCCTGCTCTTTATTTACTGTTTCAACATACTGCCCAGAAGCGATGCAATGTCACGTCTGTCAGGCGTCTCGCAGCTCGTATTAAACGAAGATGTAAACGCAGCTGTATTAAGCACAATATGTATTGATTCTATTGTTTATAGAGTAAGTATAAAAACTTACTGTAATAGTTCAAATTCTTACGCTGACGTCTCGTCATTTTGAGGTCGGAGAGCTCCAGGTTTTCTTCTTTTAAGATGATCATACACAGGTGTTGCGCTGCTGTGGTATGCCATTTCAGTTTTACACAGTATGTGTTCTATTTGGTCTCTGCTTAAAGTATTCCCACACTTTTGATCGCGTTCTGTCTGTTTGGTATAACACTTGTATCACCCGGTCGGAGCTGAAGCCGCCTTCATTTCAAAATGTAAACAGTGCGACGCATCGACGCATTTCCGGCAAATCGACGTAATTACGTAATCGACGTAATCGACTACGTCGACGCGTCGTTCCAGCCCTACTTGCACCTGGAGATGTTGGTTAGTACTTGCTTGCTCTATTATGGCACAGACATCCTACCTGCTGTCATCATCACTAATTTCCTGACTAATCTAATCGCCATATTTCTTTGGTTTAAGCATGGTAGAGGATGATGTACATAAAATAAAATATGCCTGGTTATTGTTTTTAATCCATATAAATATCTATTAGCCTGCCTAACTCGTATACATTTCAAATGTTGTTAAGGACAAGTAAATGGTCAGTAATAAAAAAATTATGAGCATTGGCACAAATGCATACAATAGAACAAACATACCAATGTGATAAACAGTGCTGTTCATGTTGTTTGGTCTGTAGTTTTCAAGTAGAGTACATAACTGATAAAAGTAATCAGATACTGCATAGTCTTTACTGTATAAATAGGGTAATTAATTCTTATTAAAGTTAAAAAAGTTTGTCAGTCAAGACAAGGAAATTTTGATTTTCTTTGTTTGTGGTCTGATTTCCATTAAAAACAGCATCAGGTTTATACTCTAAAATGCTGGGTTGTTTTTTAACCCATGGCTGGGCCCAGTATTGGACAGAACACATGGTTAGGTAACAACAACCCAGCATTTTTGTACTATCACTTTACACGGATCAGTTTATTGTTGTTACACATTTTATTTCTCAACTGCTTATATTAATTTAATGTGTAACAGACTACTAAAATAATGGCATTTTAAGATAATTTTGTGTAAAAAATTCCTCTTAAGTGCAAGAAAACAAACTTGGTGGTTTGCATTTGCCCATTGGCTTAACTATTTGTTTGTATTGGCGTGCTGTCTGAAGCCTTGGGATGCGGATCAGGCTCACGCTTTAGATGTGCGCGCAAACAAAACTTATCAAACAACGCATGAGTAAAGTATTGAGATCTGTTTTACTTCTTTTTGTGCTTGAACATTTAAATTGGCTAATCGGTAGGGGTGGGCAAATAAAATGTGCCGATTCTGAATCGATTCACAAATGTCAAGAATCGATTCTTAAATGTTAGTTTACAAAATAACGTCACGTAATCAGAACCAAAAGGCGGAACTCAACTGGGGGAGCGGTGATGCACACGGACAACTAAGAGAGCGCGCCCTGCAAGAGCGCATAGCGGAGCTTACAAGAGCAGAAGAGAAAGAACACTTTAAATGCTTGTAGGACTATACTGCATATATCTTTACATTGAATTTAGGGCTGTCACCATTACTCTATTCTTTTTGAGGAGTTTTAAAAAAAAATCCTTGAGTACATGTCGAGTACTCCTTAAAATAGCGGAGATGCGGTTTAGTGAAACAAACAGTATCAGAAGCATACAAATCAGCGCTACGCTGCCTCTCTCTCCCTCTCGTTTGCTCGCTCACACACACCGTGCGTGTGAATCAGCAACTGCGTGAGGCAAGAATGCGCATCCATGTGAATTTTGGAAGTTAAAGACGACTGAGCTGCAGTGGCATGGCAAAACACATTTGAGAAGAAAGGCGCAGCAACTCAAAAAGACCTGCATGTTTCACAATTACTCCAAAAGACCATAATGACAATTTTGCGCGTGGAGCAGCAGTTGTGCGATCTACCGGCATTGCCTTTGCGATCGACGTATTGGACACCCCTGCCCTAAACCATCCGCTGAATGTTTAGATATAACATGCATATACTTCTGTAAAAATATGCACATAGTTTGTTATTCAGTCGCTGGGTGCGCTGCATTATATAAATACAGTAATACTGCCAATCACTGTGTATAATAATGATGATTAGACGCTTAACGTTGGTGGAAGTTAATGCCGGTTATCATATAGAATTAATATGTCATGTAAATTAATATTTTTACTGGTTTAAATGTCTTAAAACAGAAACAGGACATGTATGTATATAAGAATGACATTATTTATCCCTAGTTGCATTAAAGTACAGTATATGACAGTACAGAGACTAGCAAAAGCGCAAACATTAACCTGGCTTTGAAAGCAAATGCGACGTAATGACGTCACAGATATGCAAATTAGTACGTCAAGAATCGATTCTGAATCGAATCGGGACCCTAAGAATCGATTCTGAATCGATTCATGAGGGTCCAAGCGATTTCCACCCCTACTAATCGGGCCAGTGACTGTTGCATCTAACAACACTCATTTGAACACGTATGTAAAAATGATCTCACCAATGATGCACGGAAAAATCCCTTATGTTGCAGTAAATTAGGTAACTATTTAACAAAATTTCAGCAACGTTGGTACGCAAAAGCGCCTTTTAGAGCAGTGTCTGGTCCACATTTTTTATTTTAATCGTGCATGTTATGTGCGACCCGATATATTTTCGCAGAATATTCTTTAAATTTTGTTGGATGATTTGTAAACCACCAAAAATGACTCAAAGAGATAGTTCATCTAAAAATTAATATTCAGTTGTCATTTACTCACTTTCATGTTGTTACACACTTGTATAGTTTTTTTTGTTCTGATGAAAACAAAGGAAGATAATTTAAGGAATGATTGTAACCAAAACAATTAGAAGCACAATTCACTTCCATAGTTTTCCTCAAAATATCTTTGTGTTCAGCAGAACAAAGAAGTGTATACAAGTTTAAAATATTTTGATGGTGAGTAAATTATGGCTAAATTTTCATTTTTGGAAGAAGGAGGATTATCACAGATAGGGTTACGTATTGCATTATTAAGCAAGTTTGTTGCAATCTTCGTGTAGCCCTAGTTTGTGATTTTATGTTTTAATTAGTTAACAACAGTAAGTCATACCAAGTGATTTTTGTGTGTGTGTTTAAATCAGTGACAGTAAATATTAATAACAAATTGATACTTGTTATTATACATCCCCCTTTGTTTAACACAAGCTTTAGAAGGAGGTGATTATTGATATGTGTAATAATTCATGTTTTTTAGATTTAGTTTGAGATGTGATATATTGTTTGTTTTTATTTTCTGCAGGCTGCAGCAGATTTTCTTTACAGGGCTTTGCTGTATTATGAGCTGTAGTAAACCAACACTTAGATCGATTCTCCGGAGAATCTGTGGCAGGAGCCACCATCACTGTACCTGAACTATCATCTGACATAGGCAAACAGGTGCATAATGCATACTTACATTAATTAATTATTTGTATATTATAAATCATATATTATATTATTTTTATATTAAATGCTTAATTTTTATTTCAAATTTTCTGAATGTAGACCACAATGGAAACTGGCTTTGGAGCTACATTTCCAGCAGTCCCTCAAGTAGCAAAAGGTCAGGATTGTTTATTACTTATATTTGGTCAGAATATTATGAATAAGGTTAATGCCTCATCAAATAGCAATGAGAAACATTATTTATATAGCCATTTTAAGCAGACCTTTGTGTCTTAAAATTGCAAATTATTTCGAAATAAAATGAACAAAATAACAAATATAAAATCAAATGGATTCTCTTCCAATGTGAGTGTTTCACCTCAAATATTTAAAATAAACAGAATAAGGATTTGATGGAGAGAAATGTATAAAACTGTTTGTCTACCAATAAGATTCAGTCAATTGCTTATAACTATTCTCTTTCATTTCAGCAGATACTAATTACAAACAGCACCGCAGGACCCCATCATCTTCCAGCACTCTGACCTACTCTCCTCGTGATGATGATGATGGCATGGTAATCACAGCACCAATCCTATTCTTAAAAACAGCCAATCACATTTACATACTGAGAGATTGAAATCAAAGACCTGCATGTTTAGTTTTAGCAATGACTGGGCATAAGCAAGTGGCACAAGATACTGTTTTGTGTTTCTATCATTTTGTATTTCTAATTACTTATGTGCAGCATCGCACAAAAACAAGATTTCAAGTTCCATTCATTTTAATACTATTCTAATTGAGTTTAAATCTCTGTTTTTCTGCAGCCACCCATCAGTACCCCTCGCCGCTCAGACTCTGCCATCTCTATTCGCTCCCTGCACTCCGAGTCAAACATGTCACTGCGCTCCACCTTCTCCCTCCACGAGGAAGAGGAAGACACAGTGAGTGTCAGCAGATCTTCTGTTTCCTATTCATATTTTTATGCAGTACAGCGAGGTGACAGACATATCAGAAGATAAACATTATTCTCTCTCTCTCTATCTCTCTTTCTTTCTTGTCCTGACCAGGAGCCACAGGTGTTTGCAGAACAGCCCTCAGTCAAGCTTTGTTGCCAGCTGTGCTGTAGCGTGTTCAAGGACCCCGTCATCACCACCTGTGGCGTGAGTCATTTAGTTGCCCTCTGTCCCCTCCCCATCAGGATAGGGCTGCCTATCATGATTTGGTTGCAGGCGGTGCATTGATTTCCTGTCAGCTTGGGTCGTGAACAGCTCGCCTCACTGACCCACTTCCTACTAGTGATATTGAACACCTCTGTTGAGGGATAAATTGTATGTGAAATAGCTGAGTGGATGAAAATGTAAAATTCTCTCTTTTTTACTCTGTTTTTCTCCTTAGCACACTTTTTGCAGGCGATGTGCCTTGACCTCAGGTAAGGATGAACATTTTCAACTAAACATTTGTCTGACGTTTCCCAATGCTAATTTCTGCCAATAGAGTTGATTTGGAACAGTGGCAAAAGAGCTTTCGACCAGCCACTTTCATGAAGCATTGCAATTTACATCATCAAACCAGTCTCCTTACATATTAAAATGAACAACAATAAATGTATGCTAAAAAAAACACTTAATACAATGCACTGTTGTTGCTCATTATGATTATGTTATTAGATGTTCTTTGTGGGATTGTGTAGTCAGAATTTTGCAGTGTAATTTATCTTGAAGCTGTTTGGTTTTAATTATATTTCAGGGATTTAGGTTTGGTAATGTAATAACAATGGAGAAAAAAGAAAAAAATCTACTAAAAGAGTTCTGTGTTGCTCTAACTAGCAAGAAAACCTGGTTCCTCTTTCAATTCCTGCTTTCATACTCTTTTATCAAACACCTTTTTTTGGCATGTAATTGTTTCTAATGACGATGTTTTTAAAAATATATTTGCATGACTCCTCAGCGATAAAACTCATGCGTTTGGATGAAGATAAATTCGTGGTGGATTTTATAATTCTTAACACCTGATTATGCCTAATAACATGACCCAGATATATCGAATATGAATAATTAAATCATTATAATATTGTATTAAGCACTTGTTGCTGATAATAGACATTTTAAGCATTTTGTGATTTCTTTTTTTTTGCTCTATTGATAACATCTTCCACTTGCTGTAGAGGAGTGATGATGAAACTGTGTTACCATATACATCAGTTATGAAGGTGTCAATGTTTAAAATGTGTGCACAGAAATACGCTTCACTGATGCAGAATAATCGAAGAGCGTGACCATACGGTGCTTTTCAGTGGTCTTAAAGGATGTGCAGAGTGATTTTTGCATTGATCCCCTTTAAAAAATGAGACGGGTGGATTCAGAAGGTTTTGTTTTTGTACTAATATTTTTCAAGTAAATTTCACACATATGGAAATTAAGTAAATCTTTAACTAAGTTAAGTAAAATTACACTGTTGAACATATGTGATATCTACTGAAAAATATAATGTATAATAATGTTACTAAAATAAATTACTTTTTAAAGCTTACTTCTTTAATAATATCTTCCTGATTTAATTAAAATGACATCTTTTCTATACATATTATTATATACTACATTATGATAAGCAAGTAAGAAGAGACTGGTCTCAGTACTAGCATTAGCACAGTTATGGCGCTTTTCCATTGCATAGTACCCCACGGTTTGGGTCGGGTTACTTCTGGGGGCTTTTCCACTGGGTGCAGTACGTAGTACCCGCTATTTCTTTTTGTACCACCTCGGTTGGGGTTCCAAGCGAGCCGAGCTGATACCAAAACGTGACGCGAAAGCACTGTATATCACTGATTGGTACGAGAGAATCGTCACTACCAGCATCATCGCTATAATGTAAAAGATTAGCTTTACCTTCATGCTAGTTTGCGCTGTCTCAAGCAAACATGTTATCATCTGTGCTCTGCTATAAGTTCCCAAACTCCCTTTTAGTGTTGAAAAACATCCACAGGTTGAGAATCAGGAATCAGTTTTTTTTCCAGACTTGCAGTTTGTGGCGGCACATTCGTGATGCGCACATCCGCATATATGCTTAAATGCAACTTAAATGAGGCTCAGCGGAGCACGTCGACTGACGCCACCGATGTTTCTACAAAAACTGTCATGTGAGAGGTAGTGATAAACGCAATGTGCAAACATCTATTTGTGGTGGTCAATTTCAATTTTATGGCAGACTGAGAATTAAATAAATGTATAGGGATGTGTATAATGTCACAGCAAATATAACGACACCCCTATAATCCCTCCCACTTCGAAGTGTTGCTAAACTTGATGGAAAAGCTAACCAAGCCAAAGTGAGGTGAGCTGACACGACCTAAACCATGGGGTACTGTGCAATGCAATGCTATTTAGTTGTGTTTACCAAAATAATTTTAGTAGTTTTAACACAAAATTATTAAGTTAATAAATGACAAAATTAAGTTGAATTTACTCAATAATGTGTTCATTTAGAATTAATCAAATTACTTTTGTTATTTTAACTCAAATATTTGTTAAAAAAAACAACTAATCTGTAATATAGTTTATCATTTTATTTAGTTATATTAGCTAAGGCACATAATTTTTTTACAGTGCACACGGCCTAGGGAATTTTTACGCGTGTGGTTGGGGGAAAATAGAGACATTTTGAATTCGGACAGCAATAAAATCACTACCCTCTGTAAATGATGCAAATACCTTACAAGAAAAAATGACTGTCCGAATAGGGCTGTAGTTTTCTGTTCATGCTTTTGGACTGTGAGTAATGTCTTTTTTTTTTATCTGTGTCAATCAATGTTACCACAGAGAAATGCCCGGTGGATAATTCCAAGCTCACAGTGGTTGTGAATAACATAGCAGTGGCTGAACAAATCGGTGAGCTCTTCATTCACTGCAAGTACGGCTGTCGGCCTGCTGCCTCAGGCAAGCTCGGTGCCTTTGAGGTCGACCCACTTGGATGTCCTTTCACCATCAAGCTCAGCACTAGGAAGTGAGAAAATATTTTATGCTTTTTCAAATGATGGGCTTCTTGCAACTTTTTGGATTTGTATTGGATTTCATACGTGATGACTTTCTGTTGATTGTGGTTTGTTTGTGGCAGGGAGCATGAAGTAAGCTGTGACTACAGACCTGTGCGCTGCCCCAACAATCCCAACTGCCCTCCATTGCTCACCATGAACCTGGAGGCCCATCTGAAAGAGTGTGAACACATTAAGTGCCCTCATTCCAAATATGGGTATGGAAAATCCTTTCCATCACTTCCACAGATTATGGTTACACAGTTTAACAGTTACACATTAGAAGGTTTACCTGACGCTCTCTATTTAAGAGGGCTTAGTAGCTAAAACTGATTCAAGACCAATCCCTAAATAAAAGCAACCTTGAATTTATTTTCCCCAGTTGCACCTTCATTGGTAATCAGGACACATATGAGACTCATCTGGAGGTGTGTAAGTTCGAGGGGCTGAAGGAGTTTCTGCAGCAGACGGATGACCGTTTTCATGAGATGCAGGTGACGCTGGCGCAGAAGGATCAGGACATTTCGTTCTTGCGCTCTATGCTGGGCAAACTCTCTGAGAAACTAGACCAGCTGGAGAAAAACTTGGAGCTCAAGTTTGGTGAGCGAACTAAGCTGACTCTTACATGTTTCAGTTTCTAAGCCAAAATAAGCGTAACCTTTCATTTCTTTTGGTAATGCATCAGATGTACTGGATGAGAATCAGAGCAAGCTCAGTGAAGATTTGATGGAGTTCAGAAGAGATGCTTCTATGCTCAATGTTGGTCTATTTTAGCTGTGCTTTTCACATATTTATGATTGAAGTCTTCTAGTATTCTATGATTTTGAGAGCTTTCTAACCAATCTCTCTATTTGCAGGATGAACTGTCCCACATCAATGCCAGACTCAATATGGGTATACTAGGCTGTGAGTGTCCATTCCTGCTCTATGTTCCTTGATTTTATACATGATGAAGATTTAGACATCATCTGATTTCATTACTGTGTTTTGCAGCCTATGACCCTCAGCAGATCTTCAAATGCAAGGGTACCTTTGTGGGCCACCAGGGTCCAGTATGGTGTCTCTGTGTGTATTCTACTGGTGATCTTCTTTTTAGTGGATCCTCAGATAAGTCCATCAAGGTAAATCTGGATGACGTCACAACTTAGTTTTTTATTTGTGTTTTTTGTGTTTAATTTATCTTCATGGCTTCTTTGCTCAACACAGGTCTGGGACACATGCACCACATACAAGTGCCAGAAGACCCTTGAGGGCCATGACGGCATTGTGTTGGCATTGTGCATTCAGGGGTAAGCATTCTTGGAAAGGATACACTGACTTATTTGACATCAACAGGATATTAAAATAGACTCTAGTTACTTTTCGTCATATTATTGAGCATGATGCATCATTAGGCATTTAAAGAAGTCGTTTTCATATTTTTTCCAGATGGAATAGCCTAATAAGTTCCATCTTTAAAATAATTTCCCAGCCCACGCAGCCTAGGCTAGTATCATCTAGGCTTGTGTGGGTGTGTAAATTGTTAAACCAAAGCCAAATAGTTAGTGTTGTAGCTAATGCAGTTTTTATAAAATCTTGGCAGTAATCAACACAGCAATGAGGCTTATGGAAGTCACTCATTTGGTCAATGACGTGACGTTAATTATTTTGTGTCCATATGGTTCAGTTAAATGTAAAGTATTAAAATTTCAAAAAAAAATTGCAGATTACTTGCATACATTCTCTTTTTTTTAGGACCAAGTGTAAAATTTGTTTTTATTGCATTTTGACAGAAGATTTGGGGGATAATTGCAAAAATGTTAATGTGGTGTGTGTGTGTCTGTGTCAATTGGTGTAACTAGTATTTTTTAAATAAAAATATAAATATATTCATAAAAAATGTTGAATAAAAAAAATATAATCATCTAATTTAGTGTAATATGATTTTTTTTACATATTTTTTTTACATAATTTGTCAAAGATTATTTAGAAAACAGAGCTGTTTTCAGCATATGTCCAGACAAATATTACAAAAACACATTAAAATTTACATTTAGAAATAACTAATAAAATTATATTTTAAAATGATTTTTTTTTATTTTGATTTTACACTTACATGCCATCAAGGTGGATCAAATATTTAATATTTTTCATTCTTTGGCGCAATCGGTTACACCCTTTGACATTTTCAGGTCCATTCAGTCTTACCTTTTATAAAAATTATGCAAAAGGTAATTTTTTATTGCATAAAATCAACATAAATACACTGTGCATTGAAATATACATGATGCTTGCTTTTAAAACAAGTTTTTAAAAAAGATTTTTGAATTTCTCATCTTGCCAAACCGTTTTGTCACTGACCCAGTTACAATCAGCTGTGGGCTTACCAACATTAAAATAAAAATAGTAAATGATGACAGAATTTACATTTTTGGGTGAACTATCCCTTTAAATATAATTTTTCCTCAGAAACTCGACACAATTTAGGAGGTTAGTCACAGGAACACTTCCAAAACTTATTTCTCCCTCTTTTTTGCTGCAGGAACAAATTATACAGCGGCTCGGCCGATTGCACGATCATTGTAAGTGTTAGCCAACTGCATTCCTTCAAAGAACTTAACTACACAGCAAGGTCTTATGAGGCTATGTGCTCGCTCTCCCACAGGTTTGGGACATCCAGACCCTGCAGAAAGTGAACACCATCCGAGCGCACGACAACCCGGTGTGCACTCTTGTGTCCTCGCACAACATGCTCTTCAGTGGCTCCCTTAAAGCCATTAAGGTCAGTGGGCATCCGTCAAGAGGTGATGTGAATTGAGTCCAATCAAGCAGCTAATATTGAGCTTGATTCTGCCCTATTTCCCCAGGTGAAAAAAAAGTGCACTAAAATACACTTTATTTAAGTACACTTAGTACACTTTTCCACAATATACTAAAAGTGCTCTATTTTCGCACACTAATTTTGAACTTAGTATACTAAAAAGTAGTATTTAGTACTTCTTAAGATGAACTTAATACCATCTTAGTGTACTCAACTGTGCTATTTTGAGACACCATGAAGTTGAACTAAAATGTATTTTTAACATACTAGGTCTGTATTTAAAAAAAATATATTTAATTATAACTTGAAGTACACTTGAACCCACCTTTAAGCATTTTTAAATATACTTTAAAGTATACTAATGGTAAGTTAAAATAATATTCCAAATGTATTCCCAGGTGAAAAAAGTTCACTAAAATACACTATTTAAGTACACTTTCCACAATATACTAAAAGTGCTCTATTTTCGCACACTAATTTTGAACTTAGTATACTAAAAAGTAGTATTTAATACTTCTTAAGATGAACTTAATACCATCTTAGTGTACTCAACTGTGCTATTTTGAGACACCATGAAGTTGAACTAAAATGTATTTTTAACATACTATGTCTGTATTCAAAAAAATATATTTCATTATAACTTAAAGTACACTTGAACCCACTTTTAAGCATTTTTAAATATACTTTAAAGTATACTAATGGTATGTTAAAATAATATTCCAAATGTATTCCCAGGTGAAACAAGTTCACTAAAATACACTATTTAAGTACACTTTCCACATTATACTGAAAGTGCTCTATTTTCACACACTAATTTTGAACTTAGTATACTAAAAAGTAGTATTAAGTACTTTTTAAGATGAACTTAAAACCATCTTAGTGTACTCAACTGTGCTTTTTTGAGACACCATGAAGTTGAACTAAAATGTAATTTTAACATACTAGGTCTGTATTTAAAAAATATCTTTAATTACAACTTGAACCCACCTTTAAACATTTACGAATCTACTTTAAAATATACTAGTAGTATGTTAAAATAATATACCAAATGTATTCCCAAGTGAAAAAGTTCACTAAAATACACTTTAAGTTCACAACCTTAAGGTACCAAAAGCTCTTTATTTTCGTGCAGTAAATTGTGCTTAATATACTAAAAAGTAGTATTTAGTACTTGTTAAGACAAACTTAAGACAATCTAAGTGTACTCAACTGTGCTATTTTCTAAAATTGTATTCAGTTACAACTTGAAGCACATTTGAACCCACCTTTTAAACATTTATAAATGTAATTTAATAATTTCAGATATAATAATATTACATAAATAAAATAGCATACAAAATGAAATAATAATATATTGCCCACACATTTGTATCCATAAAATAAATCATTTCTAATGTACTGTATGTGACATTTGAATTACAGTCAAGTTTACTATTAGAATGTTATACATGTACTATTTTACCTGCATGTTTGCCACCAAAACATGTTTTAACTCATTCTAAAATGATACCTATTCTGTATTCATACATACGAACCGGTTTCTTCCATCATTAACAACTAATTAAATGTTAAAGAAACAACTAAGTATGTATTCACTGCTATTGAAATGATTTTACAATATAAAACAAAGATCAGTGAAATGCAATGAGCTACTTTTATCAAATTGTGGAACATTAATACATCAATATGAAAAGTACACTATGAATATGCAACCATTGAATAATTATATAATCATAATGATGTAATTCTCTAAACAAAAAGTTACTGGACAAATGCAGAAGTGCATTTGAACTTACTCGAGATAAACCTACAAATGGCTGAACCAAAACACAGAGCAGTTTAAATGTCACGTTTAAGTGGAGGGTCACTTCTTCTTGCCATTCAGACACTGAAGACTTAATCACAAGGTCTGTGAAAAGGAAACAGAATATATACAAAATTAACCAATAATTAATGAACATATGCATTAGAATTTTGTTAACTTCTCAGTTTACCTTTTAAAGCTTTGACTGTGTCCTCATCAAGCTTGACATGAGTGTCCGTTTGATCCGTCGCTACATGGCACTCTACAAGTTACATTGAACAAAGGGTTATAGGAGGCTTAACTCACTGACACTGATATAATGCAACCTGTGTGTATTACAGGATATTCTTTACTTTGATAATTGTGTTTTATTTTAACCAAGGGCATTTTCCATTGACATGTCTATTGTGGTCTTGCTTACAAGAAAAGTTCACCTCTGTTTAAGGAGATTTAAGGAAATCAGAAGTCATGCCAATGGACTCTATGCACGCTTAACTTCCACATTTGACTCAAGGCTGCTCTTAAGTTTCCGATGCAGGAGATTTAAAGCAGAGTGACAGCAGAATCGCTAAAATTACTTGTTTGCTGGATTTACCCAAATTTACAACCTATGATGTGTGAAGAATTGTCCAGATGTGCAAACTGAGAAAGGTTGCAAGTTTTATGTGTTGTTTTATCTCTGTAATCATTAAGATATATTCAGCTAGCCTGTACTAGCAGTGCTTACATTGTGCTGTTTTTTACAATTCGTCCAGCAGGCTAATCACGTTAGTAATATATTATTGTCTTTGTAATGTTGTCTAAAAGTGTCCGGTCCAACATCCAATAGGAAAATTCAACTGCAGTACAGGGCTCAAAATTAACTTTTTTTTGTAGCACTGGTGCTCACAACTTTAAAGAGTTAGGAGAACCAGCAAAAATTTAGGCGCATCCATCCAAAAATTAAAAAGCACCACAACTACAATGTATATGTTAATAGATTTATTTTATTAAAATAAAATGCAACCACCAGGCTTTACATATCCTATGGCCAGCTTTTAAAATTTGGTCTTTTATTTTATTTTTTTTACTGCATAGATTCCTAAATTAATACCCAACTGCTTTTGAAATAGTATAGCAATAATAATTTACCAATTACAGATTACAGGTAAAATGATTAAGATTACAATAGAAAATCTAGCAAACACGTAAAACACTGATTAATTGGGACATTTACAAAAGTGACCTTAATATAGAAGGCTAATATTGGTATTGATAACTGCATTACCAGGATGCTATTACTACTAAATATGTTTTAAAAAATATATTTTTTTATAATAACATACCATCAACATTGTCGTGTATCACATCAACATGGACCACAAGGATGTTTGTCAGATGTCCATTCACCAGCGCATGCGCACATACACTATCAAACACTCTTTGATAGACAGGTCGGTGTCTCCATCAATAATGAACACATTTGTCATGACACTATTTGTGTTTTTGGCACTTTCGCCATGTTTAAGCAAGGTCTGGCGCTTAAAATGTTTTGATTCCGCCACCAACGCCGTTTTACAGGATTTACAGTAAACACATTAAGTTACATCGAGCCATTTTCATAGCGGAAATCTCGAAATCTATAAGCCACTCTCTCTGAAAGGTTTAACGTCAAGTCTTATTTTCCGGTGGTGGAGTCGCATTTGAATCCGGATCGTCTGATTAATTACAGTAGTAACATTGGCTGTAGTCGGCTTGTTCTCGTCATGCTCGCGGTGCATCTCATTTTCGCGCTTCACGTACCAACGTAGCACGGCAACAAGGAATGACTGACGCTCATATTAGCCAATCTGCGGTCTTCATTAAACGTAAGAACTTAATGGTGAAATTTGATTGGTTATGTAACGTTGGAGAGAACACTGAACCTGGGACAGCAGCACGCAGCATCACAATCTAAATCAAGTCGCACCACAACAAAATGGGCAGTCGCAGAAATGCTCCCAAATATATTTTAAGATCGCACAGATTAAATTTCGGTCGCATATGCGACCAAAATATTCGCAATTTCGAGCCCTGCCAGTAGCCACCGTTCAACCTGAAGAGGGCAGCACTCAGACGTTTTTACAACATATATTGTAGTATTGAAACACTTTATATCCAAATGTCAAAAAACTTACACTAATAAAGCATCATTCTTACAGATCATTAACTAAAAAAGTTGGTTTAGGGTTTAGTTACTCTTTAAACATTAGCATTAGAAAAACGTAAAAGTTATCTAAATGTTATACAAATACTGTAGAACTAAAAACTTACCACCAAGAATAAGTATTTTTACGGGCTGTATCTTCATCTGTTCATCTCTACTTCGACTTATTAGATATTCTCGGCTCTGATTGGTCAATTTGAATGCCGCTGTGCTAAAAAAAAGACAGGCTGTTATGATTTCTGAAATACAACAAGAGAAATGAAATGCCTAACTTTACTCACAAAAAAAATTTAACGTTATGTTCCAAAAGCCACACAACATACACGCTTTAAGAAGCTGGGTTAAAATTAAGACATACTGTAATACTAAAAGTTCTACTTATTTAATAGTTCACTAAAAATTAAAAGCAAAAATCTGTCATCACTTAACTTACCCTTATGTTCTCTCATTCATCTTCAAACAAAAACCGATGTACTTTAATGAAATCCAAGAAACGTATATTTCCCCTCGATGTCAGATCCACTTGATAACCTACTTAAAAACTGCTCACATTTCAAAAAGTTAATCGCAACAGCAATAAAAAACATCGCCGAAGTAATCCATGTGAATCGCGTTGTTTCAGCCAAGTCCTCTGATGATCACTATATTTAACAGTTTTAGTTTCAACTTTTAATCCACATTTACCAACGATCACGCACGTTGTGTATCGAACAACTGAATCAGGAAGCCAATGTGACGTACTGAATCCCAAGAACCAATGAGGTTTAGTCAGGTCCGTCACGTGTGTTGTTTGAATATAAACACTAACAAATTTATGTGGACTAACTTTGTGAAATCAATATATAATGCAAGTTCAATGATATGATGTTGAAATTGCAATGTTAGCCTATTAAAATTAATGTACATGTTTAAAAAAATATATGTTTTTTTCTAAATACACTAAAACCTCTGTAAAAGTATGCTTGTGTTTAACATACTTTTTTTTAAAATGTGTAATTAAACATATATTTTTTCCCAGCGTACCTCTAGTGCTCTTTTTAGAAATACGTTAAATGTATGCTTGAGTTTAGCATACTTATAAAAAGTGTAATTAAAGATATATTTATTACCAGTGTACCTCTAGTGCACTTTTTAGAAATACATTAAAAGTATGCTTGAGTTTAGCATACTTTTTAAAAGTGTAATTAAAGATATATTTATTACCAGTGTACCTCTAGTGCACTTTTTAAAAATACATTAAAAGTATGCTTGAGTTTAGCATACTTTTTTAAAGTGTAATTAAAGATATAATTATTACCAGCGTACCTCTAGTATACTTTTTAGAAATACATTAAAAGTATGCTTGAGTTTAGCATACTTATAAAAAGTGTAATTAAAGATATATTTATTACCAGTGTACCTCTAGTGCACTTTTTAGAAATACATTAAAAGTATGCTTGAGTTTAGCATACTTTTTAAAAGTGTAATTAAAGATATAATTATTACCAGCGTACCTCTAGTGCACTTTTTAGAAATACATTAAAAGTATGCTTGAGTTTAGCATACTTTTTAAAAGTGTAATTAAAGATATAATTATTACCAGCGTACCTCTAGTGCACTTTTTAGAAATACATTAAAAGTATGCTTGAGTTTAGCATACTTATAAAAAGTGTAATTAAAGATATAATTATTACCAGCTTACATCTAGTGCACTTTTTAGAAATACATTAAAAGTATGCTTGAGTTTAGCATACTTTTAAAAAGTGTAATTAAGCATATATTTATTACCAATGTACTTGTAGTACACTTTTTTGAAATACATTTAAAAGCTATTTAACATATTTTTAATACACTTTGAATAAGCACGTTGGGAATACAAATGTACTAAAAACATATTACTTAAATTTTAAGTATATTTTTAATACATTAAATACAACTTTTTTTTCACCTGGGTCATGATGTGAGGTTTTCTTAAAGTGTCGTGATCAGTATGATTAGTGTGGACTCTGACTCGGTTAGCTGATGCATGAGTGTGGTAGAATAAGATCCACTCGTCTGAAGAGCGCATGCTGTGCTCGTGTCGTCATGGTGACGTGCGGGTGGAAGCTTAACAGTAGAATGATCTCATCTCTCAGGGACTTTCCAGTTTACCAAATTCTGCATTTTCTTACAATGATCTTTCCCCATCTCTCTCTCTCTCTATGTAGGTGTGGGATATTGTTGGCACGGAGCTGAAGCTAAAGAAAGAACTGACTGGATTGAATCATTGGGTTCGAGCTCTGGTCGCTTCTCAGAATCATCTGTACAGCGGATCCTATCAAACTATAAAGGTTAGAATGAGGCAGAGATGACAAATATCTTGCATCATAAAAATATTTAGCATTTTGCCTCTTTTTCAGAATCAACACTGGCCCTTAACAGGAACTGATGACAAGTTACAACTAGTTCCTCCATTGTTTCAGTGTAAATGATGAAGAGAGCAGAAAGTGTTTTCTTTTGTATAGCTAGACTTTTAAAAGCAAGCTGCTTGTCATTTCAAGTTGTTTAATTAAGACTCCAGGGACTCCAGCAAGCAGAAGGCAAACTACAGCCCTGTCCTCAATGCTTACGTGCTCTCAGAGAGAGAAAGTATGAATATGGAGAGTAGGAAAGAAGGTGGAGAGTAAAAAAGCAGGGTCAGCCAAACAGTATTTCACTTCTTGTTTTCTGTGCTCTGCATTCCAGAGCTGGATTAGGAGGGGGTGTAGCTGTAGTTTATGCTCTCATGAATTCAAGAAATGACTTAAACTGCAATTCATCGACTGGCTGCCAGAGACAGGCTCCAAAAAGGAGTCAATCCTATAGACCCCTCATGTTGAGATTTACAGCAGAAAAAAATCTGTACTGCCTGGTACAAAAAGTAGTTTTGGTGTATTTAACTAATGGGGGTGCATCCATTTGAATTATTAAGCCTAACTGTGCTTTCACACCAAGGGTGCCACACAAGAAAAGTGAAGCCAAAACGTCTCGATCGCCCCCCAGTGATTGGTCGCAGTATAGATCATAAACCCTGCCTCCCCCAAGTTATTCAATGGGACTTGAGACCAACTAAACAATTATGTTACACTTCAATTATCTTTTTTTCTGTCATTTACTATAGTTTTTATCACACTGATGTAAATTCAAGTGTTTGTTTTTAAACTAAGTTTGTTTTTAGTTAGTTATTTAATGCTATAAAAAAAGTGGTGTCACGTCATGTTTGACAGCTGTGATATGCGCATTCTGCGAGGACTCTTGATTTCACGGCTTTACTTCCTGCTCACTACTGCGCAGGACTGGTCCCGAAATCGCTACTGCGCAGACTCAAGACCCAAGATGTCAGCGCCGTATCAGGACACTGGCTGCTTCACTTTTCACCAATGGAAGAGAGCGAATGGGAGTCTATGGTTTACACCAGACGCGGAAGAGGCGGCAAAAACGAGCTATTCGCGTGAAGTTAGACACTTTAAACATTTTGAGTTTACTTGATTACATTCGCGTGTGAAATTCTAGTCATTCGAGACATTCACGTGTAAATTCGCTTCATGGGAGGGGCTTATATAGCTCAAACTGAGTAAACTTATCAGATTGTTCGACCTCCTCACTGACTTTCTTCTAAACTTTCTCCATTTGAATTTCTGTAAAAGTATGAAGATGTCTCGTATAGCTATGATGATTGTCCTTCATTGTTGTTTTGTTTTTCTGCCTCCGATCGCTTCCTGTAATCACATCACTGCTAGAGAAAACTCCTGATTGGTTACCGCGGCGCAAAAATCCGCCAAAGTTCCGAATTTTAAACTCACGCGTCAACGCTCAATTCGCGTGTTTTGCGCCATCCGTGCCGCAGAATGCCTATTTGCGTCTTTGCATTGACTTAACATGTAAATCACTCATGCCTGCCGCCTCTTCTGCTTCTGGTGTAAACGCACTATTAAAGTTCTGCAAAATTAAGGACGGGGCCACTTGTGTGACGGGTAAATTGGCCCTGATGTCAATAACGTCAAGCTAGCCGGGCGTGGTTTCAGCAACCAGGCACTCAGCTCCACCCACATTTCGCCGTTCTGCCCATTTTTGGTTATCCGGGAGTGACGCATTGTGATGCGCTGCCAAGATGGTGAAGGCTGGCTCCGCCCACTTTGGGTTTCAAAAATGCTTTTCAGAAACCAACGGGTGACCTCACGAATACTACGTCTATGCTGTATGCAGTCTATGATTATTTCCATAACTGATAAAAGAAATGTATCTTTAAATGAAACATCTGCCCACTGGAGAGGTCGAGCAGTATACATGCATTACAGTGTGTAAACTGTCCATTGTGATTAAGTGCAAGGTTTACGAAAACCATTGTGTACAATTGTGTGTTCTTCCCACTCAGATCTGGGACATCCGCTCTCTGGAGTGCGTCCATGTGCTTCAGACTTCTGGAGGCAGCGTTTACTCCATTGCAGTCACCAACCACCATATAGTTTGTGGCACCTATGAGAACCTTATTCATGTACGTGAGATTATATGTTCCTTAAAAACCTTTACATAGTGAGTTTTAACAGTCATAGTCAATTGTAACACGCAAAAATTTTGGTTGATTCTGTTCCTGTGAACTAGGTTTGGGACATTGAGTCTAAAGAACAAGTGCGGACACTGACGGGCCATGTGGGTACAGTATACGCACTGGCGGTCATCTCCACTCCGGATCAGACCAAAGTCTTCAGCGCCTCCTACGATCGATCGCTCAGGGTAAGGGATACGGCTCAGCTTGCATGTGAAATGGGAAGCTTCTGCAAACTAAGCATTAATTGTCGTATGTGTGTAGGTGTGGAGCATGGACAACATGATCTGCACCCAGACTCTTCTGCGGCACCAGGGCAGTGTGACGGCACTCGCCGTGTCCAGAGGAAGACTCTTCTCTGGAGCTGTAGACAGCACAGTAAAGGTCAGAGGCTCCTGCATCACTTCTGACCCTTTTAAACTGTCAATTTTCAACCGGTCTGTCCTCTAACAATGTTGTGTTTGCTCTCCTTAGGTGTGGACATGCTAAACCTGTGACAGCTAACTGAAGGTAACATAATGACTCACGAACCAGACCAGAAACGTTACGTTATTTTCTACCCTTCTCTCCCATTTTTTGGACTCTGTGAATTTTGACCATACAGCAAAGTGGACAACAGGGACAATGTGTGTCCTACATGTGACTCTACATACCTTGATTTCAAAGCTCACACCGGACACCCTCACGAGTAAACATAACCATGAATGATGGAGTGCAGCCAACATGTTTCATATAAACATGAAAACAGTTTTTATATACGTAAATAATGTCATTCTCAAAGTGTTATTAATTATATACTGTAAGAAGGTCTACAATGAAGCTGAAATCAGTTGAAGGCCTCAATGCTTTTTGAACTTTGATTTCAGTGAGCCACAGTCTCATGACTGAGTGCCTAAACTTCAGTCTGATGCCAATGGAGATGCATGTACACTAGACTCAAAATGAGACCGATCACTCAGCTCATGTGAGAAGCATCATCCCAGGGCAAAATGAAGACCTACATTAAACCAACCTTAGTGTACCTACAGCAAAGCATTGTTTCCAGGTTTTTATCTCAGAATTTGACAGTGCCAACTGAGCATCCACAACTGCTCAGATATTTTATAAATGCTTCTGTGTGGAAACCTTTGTATGGTGGTGTAATTACCAAATATATCAAACTTTAATTAATGCAGCGTTTCTTTGCCAAAGGCACATGTTCTTCATGCATTTTGCCATGAAAACCATGCTACTTTTCACAATGTAATGAAAGGTAGTTGCTATTAAATCATCTACAGCAGGTTGATCAGTGCAATACAAAGCAATTATTAAAAACACATTAACTTCTGAGGACTGATAAATGTGGCTTTGAAAAGGAAACTGCATTGTATGTTAAAGGGTTGTCCGTGAGGCATCATAAACGGACGATATCATTGATGGATGCAGGCAGAGCTCCTCACATTTAAGACCTAGAAAGTACTAAACAAATTTCAGACTGGAGCTTTGTGTATAATCTGGATGGACCCCTTCATGTACTTATATGAAAACAGTTACCTGTATAAACAAAGTTAGACAGATTTTACAATTAAAGCAGTATACATTTAGTGCTTGTATTGGGCGAACCATCAACTTAAGGCTTTTATTTGCTATCTTTAACACTCATAGGGGCAGTTTCCTGGACCGGGTTTAGATTAATCCAAGACTAGGCCTTAATTATATTAGCACATTCAAGTAGTTTTTATAAACATACCAGTACTGGTGTCATAAAACAATGGGACTGGTATATGTTAGCATATATGTCAGTGCAAGATGTTTTTAAATTAAGGCAGCTCATGCATTTTAGTCTGGGACTAGGATAAGCCCTGTCTGGGAAACCGTCCCATAATGTGCCGTTAACTCCCTCTAGTGTCCTTAATGCATTTTTGAGTTACATTTGTGAAGGATTTTTGGGCCTTCTGTAACAGCTTTTTACACTATGGTGTTACGCAGTTTTCGGTCGGGGTGGTGTTCAGTAATTGGACAGATATGAGATTGTTTATATATATAATGTTTATTTAGAGCAGGTGGCTGTTGATGCAGTCACTGCAAGCACACCACTGTTCTCAATGCCAGTCACAGCAGGTATCATACAACATCAACACAATATACAGCCTGCACACATTGAGCAGTGCAGATTTCTTTTTTTAAATGTCTCTGTAAATAGGATGGAATCGAAAACAGCTTTCATTATTAAATTACATCTTGCACCAATATTAAGTTTGACTTCAGTGTTTTCAGAACGATATTATTTTTCATTACCCCCCTCCCCTTGGGTATTAAAAAAGACTAAAGAAAAACAAGCAAATGTTTTTTGAGAAAATGCATGGAATGGAACTTTAAAAATAAAATGTAAAAAGGCATGAAGTTCCACATATGTCCACCTATATTTACACAAGAAGAAGGGACCAGGTTTTAACAACTGAATTAATACTGGACCCAGTCCTTTGAAGCAGTGGGCATGATAAAGCTTTTATAAAAGCTATAGCTATGACAGACCACAACAAAAGAAAGATAATTGTGAACATCTGGTGGACAAAGCTGAGCCACATATCATCTACACATACATGAAAGACTTCAGGACAAAATAAAAAGAATTAACGCAAGGCACATACATGTTTAAAAAAAAAACAGCATAATATACAACTTATTTCATTTGAAGGCATGGCAGTCAAAAAACTTATCACAAAAAGCTCTTAAAAAAAGAAAACTGGATTCCTAAAAATGACCATTTACAATTCATTTAAAACACTTTGGACCCAGAAGACACTTTAAACTCTTATCTTCATATATTTGCAGTTTCATCAACAAGCCCTAATGATGCCTCATCATTAAATACTCGAAAACATCTATAATAATCTCTCTTTATAACTTAAATATTACAAATATTCTTTCTGAATAACCTGGGAAGGGTTTAAGCACATGTAGCTGCGTGTAAATGCATCGTGGGACCTAGACAGTCATTTTTCTTAAAAATGTTCCCTTTTTCGTTTTAACTTTTGAATAATGTGACAATTCAAATAATGAGCAAGCAGATTGTCATGGCAACATTAAAGATGTTTAACAGAGTAATGACAGACTGTGATTTTGCTGGCAATGAGATAATGACATTCAGAGACTTGGGCTGTCATAACAGCAAGCCGTGCCGAGTCACTACAAATAATGCATGTTAAATGCCTATACAAAGACCAAACACCAATGCACTTTTAACTAAAATAAGCATTGTTGAGTCTACCCTCAAAATGGCCATCTGCAGTCATGTGAAAACCTAAATACTTTTATGATGGATAACATACCCAAGCTTCATTGCATCTTGGACTCAGACTCTTGCTTTGGTCATTAAGAAACTGTTAGTCTAGACGATATTGGGGGAATGCAATACAAAGCAGGCACACCATGGTACATTCACACCCATTAACAGCAATGTGCTGACATTAGACTGCATGCAGGCTTCCAGTAGAACTACAGCTGTCCAACACAAACCCTTAAGCGAAGATCTCATGGGTAGATGGTAATGCTGAGCACCCAGCCTTCATCATGGCAAACAATCCTTGTTAGTTCACTGCAACACTCTCAGTCCACAACATCTTCCATGCATGTTTTATTATATTCTTGCTTTATATAACAGTTCCCATCCTCTAAATTGATTTTTTTTTAAAGAACTGTTTTATAAAAACAATAAGACATGTGCCTTGCACTGCTGTACTGAAAGTCAGCTCAGCTGTGATCACCTGTAGTCCAAGGCAGCAGACGACTCCAAGTGGGATCTGCACCGAAGCTGCCGACTTCGGCGCGGATCGGGTGCATATCCCACTTGGAGTCGTCTTCTGTCTGGGGTCTCACAACCATGATGGATTCAGTACAACAGCACTATTGCTTGTGTAATATGACTCACCTATGCCACATTCACACAATTTCACACTTTTGTTTTGTGCTTCCTGTAATGTCCCACCTTCTAAAAGCCCTCGATTATTATTGGACCTCAACTTAAGACCGTTCCTTTTGTGCTAACCTGTAAGTCCAGTCATACAGCCTACACCGAGTACTACCCTGCTCCAGGTGGGTGAGACATAAAGGTGTCCAGAGATGAAGTCCTACTTGCCAAATCAGAGCACACAGGCCCATCCCACTGGCTTGAGTCAACGCCTCTTACATGGACACATAGCCTGTCTCGGCTTGACGTCTGTTCAATTGCATGTGTTAGCAGCACTGAGGTCACCTCTAACATTAAGGCACACGGGACACTGCACATGATGACTGCAGGAAGAGAGAGAGAGAGGGGGGAAGGGGATAGACTGTGCAAGGGCAGGAATGTATGAGTTCACACAGGCAGGGAGGATGGAAACGGGTCACAGCAGCACAGAGCGGGAGCCCAGAGAGCAAGCATAGAGCAGGGGTTCGAACGGCCGCTTCAGTCACTACATTCAACACAGCCCACATACAACACTCTCCAACAGAGCACAGCCAAACATACGGGATGTTTATGCCAGCCTTAATATTTTTTAAACTCCACTATAATTTTAGAAAAATTCACATATCTGTCATCAAAGTTTATAGATTTCTTAATGTTTCAACACTGTATGTACCATTTAACATGAAATAAAAACATAAAATATTTATATTCATATTTATACATATATATTTATAGACCTGTACTAATGCATGACTCTCACTATGAGATTATTTTACTTTATAGATACAAACTTTCCTCATGCTTACAATGTACACATACCATACTATTTTTTTCATATACAGTTATTATTGTTTTCATATATTTTTCTAGTCATTGCTCATGGTAGACTGAGATATTCCAAGGACTCTGAATAAAAAAGAACAGACAGTTGAGGTTTGTGTATTAAAACCCAACCTATGCCTCTCCACCCACTGCTCTGTCTTGGATGTCTAAAGTCCTGGATGGTCTTCTGCCCAGTCCTGAGGTACATCAGCTAGTGTGTGTGCAAACCATCTTGGGGGAGAAAGGAGAGATGGGTGTTTCACGACAAAGGGGAAGGAACTGGAAAAATAAGGGATATGAGAAGCATAGGATGAGAAGCGGGAAGGTTATAAGAGGGTTTGTGGTTGGTCATTGTGCCCTTGTGCTCTCCCGGGGTCCTGAGGTTGTGTCACAGAGACACAGGCTGTGCTCTTCACTCCAGCATGGCATCCAGCTGATCAGCCAGGTCATCGAACATGCTGCCGATGTCATCTAGTATGCTTACTGTGCTCTTGTTTTCAGCCATTGAGCTGTGGATCATAAACACAAAATATAGGAATAACATAAAATATAGCAAAAAGCAAAAGTTCTAGGTTCAGGGATGTAGGGCTGTCGCTTTTTATAGACCAGTGGTCACCAACCCTTTTCATGGAGATCCACTGTACTACAGAGTACACCTCCAACCCCATCAAACACACCTGATCCTGCTAATCAAGATTTTCATGGCTACCTAAAATTAGACACAGGTGTGCTGAAGCAGGGTTGGAATTAAAGTATGCAGGAGGGTAGATCTCCAGGAACGGGGTTGGGGACCCCATTCTAGACCATTTGGTTTGGAAGTTTGGTAAGCTACGAAAGCCTCAAAAACCATCAGCAATATTTAGTTTGCTAATTGATTTAACTTAAGCTCGTGACACTCACTCTTTCTGCCCATCCTCCTTGATCTTCTCCTCCACTGCCTGCAGAGCTGCAGCCAGAGAGGCATTGGTCTCCTCTATCTTCTGGTGCACTGCATCCACTGTCAATACCCCTGCCACAAATCCTGATCCAGCGGCACTGTCCATGGACACCCCACTAATTGAAGAGCGAGGGGGCTTTACAGGCGGAGGTGTGGGGATTGGGGTTGTAGGACCTGGTGTCTGGGGAGTTTGGGGCGTCTGTGGGGTTGGGGGTGTCTGAGGTGTCTGCGGGGTATGTGCAGGCTGGGGTGTGTGAGGGCTCTGGGCTGGTGGGGTTGTAGGCTTGACAGAATTGTTGAGTTGGGAAGAAGCTGTGCTGGGCATTCTGGTGACTGTCGGCTTGGCTGGAGAGGGTGTGGGAGTGGGGTTAGGTGTTGTATTTAAAGACTGCAGGACATTTTTGGATGGTTTGGGAGCTGTAGGAGGTGGTGTAGGTTTCGGTGAAACCGGAGGAGGAACTTTCTTTCCTTCAACTGTACATTGAGAGAAAAGAGACAGGGAGAGAGATGGGAAGAGAGACTGACTGAGCGGACTTTGATCCGACATGGTCAAAATGCTACAAGTTTCTTTTGGATACTCACATAATTGTGTAAAGACAGGGCAAGTGAATGGACCACACTGTGTAGTACCTGGGCTGCCAGGTGCCCCAGTTGGTCCGGGAAGTGGGACTTTCTTGGTGATGGCAGCCGGTGGTCCCTGCTTCTTCATGTGCTGGGCCAGAACAGGCTTGGGAGATACTGGAGGTTTGACAGTCTTACGAGGGGTAGCCTCAGTGACATTGCCATCCAGGTCCGCACTATCACGACGGGGCGAGTTCTCAGGATGTTCCTGTGGCCTGGGCTGCTCTGAAACTGTCACCTCTGACACAGGCCGCCTTTTAATGGTGCCAGTCCCATTCTCATACGGTACGGGCATCTGCCCATCCTGAAGTTCCTCTCCTTCTTTGTCTTTGCTCTTGGGTCGGCGCTTAACAGTGTTTGACTCTATAAGGTGAAACTTGGTGCCATTGGGTTGCTGCTTGGTGCTCTGGACTTCCCTTTTCAGTGAGGCTGTAGATTCCACAAGGGCAACCTGTTCCTGGGGTGAAGTGTACTGTATGTCTGCACCCTCCTCAGCCTCATCCTTGCCCTGCCTGGGTCTTTGTTTGATGGTGAGGTTACCATCCTCAGCAAATGGAAGGTTCTCTGCTGAGCTCCCACTGGAGCTTGGCTGGGTTTCATTAAGCTGTCTGTCCTGGACTGGCTCTGGCCCAGGCTGTGGTGCTCGCTTAGCAGCTGCTACCAAGTCAGTGACAGGCCCACTAATGGTTCTGCGACGGTTCACTACTTCCCCATCCAGCCCAATAGCATCACGCTGCTTTCCTCCTGCAGCACCCACCTGTGGAGAACCATAGTAACTAATTAAGTTTAGCTAACATACAAGAGATTGGCCAAAGTTAACAAGCTGAGAAAGTCAAAGCAAGATATATCTTACCTGCAGATAGTGACCAGGTGATTTCTGCAAAGCCAAGCCCTTGGCACCCCCACCAATGGAGGACATTTCCAACATGGCTGCTATGCTCTTCACACTACCTGCACTGCCTGTGTCCACAGTGCCACCAAGGTCACTGGCACGCCTTTGTGGTTGATAGGGGACCTCCAGTAAAGGGCCGCTGCTTGTCTCCTTGGGCACTTCTGTTAGATTACTGCTGGAGCTTGAGATGGCTGAACTAGAGCGTTTAGGGGGAGGTGGAGGTGGACCTTTTTTCTTCTGTCTGAGTGCAAAGGACTGGCTTCGATTGACATTCTTGTCTGCCTGCCCTTTCATCGAGTTGCTGCGTCCCACCCGGTGCTGCACTGTGGCAAACTTTCCTCCTGAATTTGTTACGTTTAACTCATCACGTTCCTGTTCACCATCAGACACAGCATAGCGATTCAGGCTGTGTGCACGCTTTTTAGGCAGGCCATGCTCATCGGATATTTCACCGCCTTCTGGTGGAAGGCACAGGAGTGGCACTGAGACAGGTCCTGGGGGTGTAGCCTCTACGGTTTCTACAGGCTGAGCAGTTTGTTGGGGATGGGACCTCTGATTGGGGGTTTGTGGGTGTGAACGAGATGACACTGTCTTTTCTGTCTGCTGGAGCATCTGAGGACCAGGTTTTTGTTTACCCTGTGAGGTGCCAGCCGTCTGTGAGTTGGGAGGTTTCGTTTTAGTTGGGGTTTGTGGTGGAGTATAGGGTGGTCCTGCACCTTGTGGATAAGACTGCCGGGGTTTTGGCTGTGCTAATGAGACACTTCTCTGACCCCCTTGGCTGCTCTGATGCATAGTACGTGCCTCTTTTTTTGGTGGCCCGCTAACTTCCTCAGAGTCTCTGCTTTTATTCACGCTGCTCTCATGCAGGCTGCGGGCTCGCTGCTGTGCACTAAGGATGGTGTTGGGTCTCACATCTGGGCCATCCTGCAAATCAGCAGGGCGAGTAAGAGCAGCTTGTAACTCTCCACTCAATTCACTGTCCTGGAAAGTGCTCATTTTAGGAGACATGCACTCTCCACTATCATGAGGTGGGCTCTCAATGGTCATCACCTCCTGAGCTGCTGGTGGTTTTTTGCGCAATGTGTTACGACCGTTCGAGGCCTTTTGGATCTCTGCTAGTTTTTTCACTGCCAGCATAAGCTTCTTTTGGTGTCCTAAGCAAGGTTTGGGACAAAGAAAAAGTTATCATTTTTTATTTGTTTGTAGTTTAAAATCTTTATACTGTAAATGCAATGTCTTTAACTCTTTCCCCGCCATTGACAAGTTAATCCGTCAATTAAGAGAAAACGCTTCCCTGCCAATGACGAGTATTTCAGCAATCTGCAATACTGCTATTATTCCGCAATTTATTAACCCGGAAGTAATGCCTCATGTGAAAGAGTAAGAACTCAGTGTATGTTTTGAAGATCGCTCTGAATCTGATCTCTATCAAAAGTCCTTCACAAAAAATTTATCATCTCAGCTTTTTGCTCAAAATGTGGTGTTTTTGAAGAAATCTACCCATATTTGAGAGGTGATAAGAAGATAACTAATCAAGGTAGGATTAAACTTTCTTTTGAAAGCAGAGAGTCTGTTCTTAAATTTGTTTATATATTTCATATGTTTATATATTTAAAGAAGAACATTTTCTGGAAGGCATTCAACTTTTGTGAAAATTAAACAAAAAATGCTGGCGCTGGCTGGCAACTTTTTTGAAAATGCTGCCTGGAAAAGAGTTAAAGTGCTTTAACACTAGGCATACCAGTCCACTGCCTTATCTTACCAAGTTTGGTAATGCCAATTTCCTGCAAGTCCTCCCATGTGATTTCAGTGATAAAGTCAATGTTCTCATATCCATTTTGGACCAGTACTTGGTGGTATTGGCTCAGTCCAATCATGGCTAACCACTCTCCAAGATTGGCCTGTAGATTAAATACAACTATTAAATAAATACAAATATTTATACACCTCATAAATACACATATACTGTAAATACACCTCATGAATAAATGTAAGTGTTTGTGCGCTTGCCTACCCACCGGTTTTTTGTCAGGCAACCACTCATTGACAGCAAGTTTGTTTATCTCAGACGTTATCTTCTTTCGATGCCCAGGTTTAGTCACCCCAATGGCCGTTAAGTCCTAAAAATACATACAATACCCCCACTAACCATCAGATCAATAGTCAATTACACACTTTATACTACCAAGTGGCATGTATTATGTATTTTCCATAAGAACATTATATAGGCAGTAAAATATTTTACTTTGGATATTAACACAACAATGCAAAACAATAAAACACATCAAAGCACTGCAAATAAGTTTCAAGATGATATAAGCTGATGCAAAATGTAAAAACAAACAAAAAATGGCAAAAGCAAAATAATAAATACCAATAATAGCAGCAAATGAGAAAAGAAGCCTTTTCAGAGTACCCTTATACATAACTATCTAATATTGCTCAAAATCCTCAGTGATTCCATCAAAATGCCCTGCTTCAATGACAATATGTACAACTCATGAAGTCTTTAGTATAATTAAGAGGAATTACAGGAATTGCTCTGCTTAAAGATTGGAAAAAAAATTCCAGAAACCATTTTAGGAACCAGTTACAAGGAACATTCAGGCTGATTCAAGGAATTCTAATTCTGAGAAAATCTATAAACCATTAGTAACAGATTTATTGTTATCTGTTATTTTATTGGTAAAATTAGTTATATAGTATTATTGGTCATTTAGCTTTTAATGTTTTTGATTCACGTGCGCATAACTATAGCTCACTATAACATGTACATCAATCACATTTACCATATTTCTGTTACTATGAACATTTTATGTTACCCCTTATTTTCCTTTCCCTCTCAAAACATAAATTACCACAAACAAACACATTAATAGCATCCCACGCATAACACCCCATGGTCCTAACGTGTGACAACCATGGCAGCCATTAGCAAAAAACAAACTCCCATAATGCCTTAAGTGACATTACTTCTCATTGCAAGCCACTACAAAGCTCAAGTAGAGTTTGTTGACTGGTTTGCGCATCTCCAAACCAGTTCTTTTCTGTGGTTTGCGTGGGTCTGTGGGTTAGTTTAGCTTAGGGAAGACGTGTGTGCCGTGAATAATTTGCGGTGGCTTTAGGGGGTTGAACGGGGGACAACTCTTACCTCTGGGGTCATTCGGCTAATGGTAGGAATGTCATAGCCAGCGCTGATGAAGTTTGAAGCGTAGACCTGCAGCTGAAATTCACTCAGCCATTGGATAACAGCTTCTGAGCTCTAGAAGAAAAGATAGGTGGCAGTCTATCACTGTTTGGGTCTCGTGGCTGAGGGATATTGAGGCCAGGCCAGCAAACTAAGATAGTTTGTTGAGCGACTTCAAACCTGCCACATCTCCACTAGCCTAGTCATAATTTCAAAAAGGTAATCATTATTATTTGTATGGATGCTGCAGATACAAATCTGTAGCAAATATGGACTTCCACTTCGGACCCATTAGGAATGATTATGTACCTTTGGAAAAAATTTTGTGGCTGCAATTTCTTGCATATTGTTTTAGGTAAATCATGGCTTCTTTATTATCATATGACTGTAAGCTAACACAAATAACAAACGCTTGATTTCTATATTACTACAAAGACTTTTTTCCTGCAGGTGGGATTATGTATTGTAATTCTGTGTAGGAGAGAAAAGGCAGGTGGGCAGCAAAGAAAACAGGGCTTTTTTGAACAGATGGTCCTTAAAACCAAAGTCCAGCATGAAACAGCTCCACTCAGCAGCTACAAAGCCCTGCTGGGAAAATATGGCAGTCACATTTCTGTTATGTGACTAAACATAGATTATTGACATGCTTATTGAGTTCCTATGTAAATAGATCAGATTCTGTTTAACAAATAGCCATTTACAAATTCACATTTTAGGACGATAAAGAATATACAATTAATACCTTAAGTGTCCAATTTTAGTGATTTAATTATTAATTTTCAATAAAATATTGTTTGTTGCTGTTTAATCATTCCTCTAGTTCTGCCAGTCAAAATGCCAACACATAAACCACTAATGACCTCAAATCCTTTAGTGCTTCACCTCAAAAATACGCTTAAAACTCAAACTACACATCTACATTCTTGGGTACTCTCTGAAAAGAAACTAAATGTGAAAATTACTGCAAATAAAGCAAAATGGACTTTCAAAATGCAGCGAAAAATAATGTATGAATGATTTGAAATGATCAACATAAATCAATATTTAACACAGCAGCCTGGTGGCGAGGACAGCGTGCAAGACAACCTGTGGAGAAACCCACTCACCGTGTCCTGTCTACAACCCAGCGCTCGTAAGACCGACGAGGCCAGCTGTGAGAGAAAGTGCTGGGGAAACATCCTGGACGTGCAAATGGCAGTGCATATATGCGTGTGGTAATGCGTGAGTGAGAGAGCGTGTGCTTGTTGATTCGGTGTGATGCGATCTGAGTTTGAAGGCTCCCTACCTTGCCCTCGGACTGCGCCTCCCCTTTCCTCTGGGACACCGCCTCTCCATACGGCTGCTCGTGAAGGGGACAGCTTGACAAACTCTGACTACGTGACGAAGGTCCTAGAGGAACCATGAGATCATTTATACACATTGGAGGATTGCCACTTGCATCCAATCCTTCCAGACAACAGGCCCTCTTAGCCAATCAGATCTCTGCGATGCCCCCACCTACAGCTATTAGTGCAGCCATCTGGCATAGAAAATGTAGCCAAGTCTAAAATTTGTGAAGGAATTATTTTGAAATTGAAGACAATACGGCAAAAAGGTTTGCAATTTTCCCTTTAGACAGGTTTAATAAAATTCCCACTAACCCTTGGTGGTAGAAGCTGGAAGGTGATCCAGAGACTTGGTCTGCTCCAGCAGGTGTTCTTTTGCTTTGGCAGACTGCGACAAAACTGTGGCCAGAAGCTACAGGATAAACATAGCTCGTCAGATCAGACAATAACAATCAACACATAAATGCAGGCCAGTCAAGTATTCACGTTTGGCTTTGAAGTATGAAGCTTTACAAGAAGGAGCAACAAGTTTCTATGGGAGTGGATGGGGACCGAGGTGGTCGGGCACACATCAAGTTTATCATTTAAAAAGTCATAATACACTCACCTAAAGGATTATTAGGAACACCATACTAATACTGTGTTTGTCCCCCTTTGGCCTTCAGAACTGCCTTAATTCTATGTGGCATTGATTCAACAAGGTGCTTAAAGCATTCTTTAGAAATATTGGCCCATATTGATAGGATAGCATCTTGCAGTTGATGGAGATTTGTGGGATGCACATCCAAGGCACGAAGCTCCTGTTCCACCACATCCCAAAGATACTCTGTTGGGTTGAGATCTGCTGACTGTGGGGGCCATTTGAGTACAGTGAACTCATTGTCATGTACAAGAAACCAATTTGAAATGATTTGAGCTTTGTGACATGGTGCATTATCCTGCTGGAAGTAGCCATCAGAGGATGGGTACATGGTGGTCATAAATGGATGGACATGGTCAGAAACAATGCTCAGGTAGGCCGTGGCATTTAAACAATGCCCAATTGGCACTAAGGGGCCTAAATTGTTCCAAGAAAACAACCCCCACACCATTACACCACCACCACCAGCCTGCACAGTGGTAACAAGGCATGATGGATCCATGTTCTCATTCTGTTTACGCCAAATTCTGACTCTACCATCTGAATGTCCCAACAGAAATTGAGACTCGTCAGACCAGGGAACAATTTTCCAGTCTTCAACTGTCCAATTTTAGCCACTTTTTCCTATTTGTAGTGGAGATGAGTGGTACCCGGTGGGGTCTTCTGCTGTTGTAGCCCATCCGCCTCATGGTTGTGCGTGTTGTGGCTTCACAAATGCTTTGCTGCATACTTTGGTTTTAACGAGTAGTTATTTCAGTCAAAGTTGCTCTTCTATCAGCTTGAATCAGTCGGCTCATTCTCCTCTGACCTCTAGCATCAACAAGGCATTTTCGCCCACAGGACTGCCGCATACTGGATGTTTTTCCCTTTTCACACCATTCTTTGTAAACAACCTGCATGCCACGCTTAAAATTGCTTAAATCACCTTTCTTTCCCATTCTGACATTCAGTTTGGAGTTCAGGAGATTGTCTTGACCAGGACCACACCCTTAATGCATTGAAGCAGCTGCCATGTGATTTGTTGATTAGATAATTGCATTATGAGAAATTGAACAGGTGTTCCTAATAATCCTTTAGGTGGTTTTTACCAAACCATTTTGTATGTTTTCAGAATGAAAAAATATGTATTTGAAGCTTGAAGAGCTTCACTATCCACTCCCACATAGTAAACAGAAAATCTAAAACAACACTGGGTGAGTACGCATTAAAAATCCCTTTACATTCATCTA
Organism: Paramisgurnus dabryanus; assembly: GCF_030506205.2. Classification (NCBI taxonomy): domain Eukaryota; kingdom Metazoa; phylum Chordata; class Actinopteri; order Cypriniformes; family Cobitidae; genus Paramisgurnus; species Paramisgurnus dabryanus. Next base: position 31,172,904 of record NC_133339.1, read on the forward strand.
CGGACACTTTGCATGTCAGATCACTTACCTTGGCTCCCTCTGCCTGTGCATGGAGAATACTGCTGCTGCCCGCGCTCTGTCCACTCCCAGAGGATCGGGCACTGGCCACGCTGCCTGAGCTGCCCACACTACTGCGGTCTCCACCTGAAACAACAACCCCCAGCAAATACAAAGACAGTCAGCCCGGTCTGCCCACACCACCCTGAACCCACCACACCTGAACTTCCCCACTGCAATGCACTGATAGGAATACAGGTGACAGAGAAGAGGTGACCTACATAACAATGGCAAGCAAAGACAAAGTGATTGATGGACACAGAACAGTCGAACCCACGCTGTCTTCACTGAAAATTCTGTTTGTACACACAAGTACAGACACATCTGTGTACTGCATGTGTGTTCTTAACTCAATGGATGTCACTGTTACTAGCTGATGAGAGACTTTCGATGCGCCTACATGCCTGCGACCAAAGGAGGGTCTGTACCCGCCGAAGCCTGGCAACGCAGGGGAAATTATGAGAGAACAGAAAGGTGAAGGCTGAAGGGGCGACCCTGCTTGTTACCTGCTACAGGCTTGCGCAGCACCCAGATTTCCTCACTGCTGCCTCCCTGGGGACCACCGGCTGGGGTGGGTGAGCCATGAGGACTGGAGTCTGAGCCACGAGAACCTTTAACACAGAAACCATCATTAACTGTGCCCTGACCTAACTTGACTGGGACGGACTGCACTGGTCAGGCAGAAAGGGAATCTATACTATAGTCTCTGACTATACCTGCCTTTAGTCTCGCTCTCTCTCTTTCAAATGCACACACAGGGCAAGCACGCATATATATACTGTATATCTAACACAAATACATGTGAACATTTATATACAAAAGTACATGAGAAATATATAAAAGAAACATGTACTGTATATATGCGTATATACATATATATATGCCTTGATTTGCACACACATAGGTAAAACATATATAATATATACAGTGATATATGATTATATATGTAAATAGATATAAAAAGAAGAGGAATTGCAGTGCATTACAGGAGCATAGTTCATTTGGGATTCCAAAGACATAAACCACCACAAGTGCTTATACACAGACATTAAAATTTGCATTAAATAGACAATGTCTTACAAAGTTTTCAACACTTAATGTTCATTTCACAAGGTCCACATGGAATCTGACAATTTTTCTATATTAAGTTTTATAGGACATTCAGCTTGAAAGAATTTAATCATGACCAACTGTGTTAAATGAAGCTGGTAGTAATGCCAGCATCGCAGGTTATGCAACCAATCAGATTTTCTCTGGAAATTCATGGAGTTCTGTGGATTCCATGGGAGCCAAATGATTACAGATCATCCATATCTATAGCAGACATCGTCATATTCCAATATACACTGACCCACATAAAAACATCTTCATGCCTCTTTAAAATCTCTTCATACACATTCGCTGAAAAAATCAGTGTGTTAGTATTCCAATGGACACACGAAAACACCAGAGACACTGGAGAAATGAGACAGACAGATGTTTACTGACATCACACAACGACTGATGGTTGCGGAGCTGCGGGTATGGAGGGTGAAAGAGTGGCTGTGCATTCCCTATGAGTCAGATGTCAAAATGTGAATCCCAGGTGCGGTCATCACAGAGATAGAGGGAAAATGTACCACGAGATAATAAGATCGGGAAAAAGTAGAGCAGCTTTAACAAAGAGAGGTCTATGGACCTCTTTTGTGCTGGTACTAGGAACTTACTATTGAAATCTGGGTCATTGTTGGCATCTAAAAAATAAATAATCGAAGACCAAAATAATGTAAGAAAATAAAATCGAACGTATTGATTAAATAAAGAGTAAACATTTCAGAAAACTTTAAGGAAGTATTGGAATTATTAATTGTATGCAGAGCAGAGAAATAATGTTATACAAGATATTCCTTAAAGCTTTGTGAATAATAATAATAATAATAATAATAATACAGTGGAGACAGATTAGGGGATCTGTACCTTGTCCACTGTGTGGCTCTCCTGAGGTGTTTGGGGACCTGCTATAGCCAAAGGAAGTAAAAAGTGGCAGATGGGAATGTGGTGGCGGAGGTGGAGGAGGCGGCAGGATATGAATCTCATGATACGAGTCCCCATTCACCATGGCAACGGCGGGCGACACAGGGCCGCACACCGGCCCACAGAGCTGTATCTTTTGATACTGTTGGGTACATGTGACTGAACTCCATGAACCTGGATACACCAACACAGCACCCACCACCACAACAAACAAAAACAATTACACATAAGAGAGGGAAAGCAAATTAATCAAACACAAAAATCACAACAAATCACAAAATTCAAAACAGCAAAACCATAAAAGACAAATCAAAAGGAAGGAATTAGAAAGCTGCTTGGTTGGGTTTTTGTTATTGAGCTGTCTGGTGTGAATCAACTGAAGTGTGAAATGATATTTACTTACAAAATGATATTTAATGCTTTTCAGTCGTGGCTATTTTCGCAATATGGCACAGCCTCTCGTATCTTAATGTTTAATTGGGAATGTGTACATTCAAAATATACATATATATTGGAAATATAAACAATGTGTGTGGAATGAGTTGGTTGATGATGGTTTTGATGAAATGCAAAGTCGTTCTCGTTTCTTAGGACTGTTCTTTAAATGCCTGAATCATTAACAGATTTTGAGATTTCGATATTTACCAGCTCCTCAAATTAGTAGTTTGGTATGTGTGATTCTTTTCAGCACGTCTGTGTGTGGGTGAAAATGTGAGAGAGAGATCTGACCATGTGTGTACAGCAGGTCTTAGTTTAGGGTAAAATATAAAAATAAATCCCTGCAAAAATGCACTTTGCATTTTAAGTATAGCCTATTGTATCAGTGTGTGTGTGTGTGTTCCCTTGGATCGAACCCACAATCTTTGTGCTGCTAACACAATGCTCTACCAAGTAAGCTACATGAACAATATTTGGCATTGTTTTCCAGTACAGACATCATTTAAACAAGCTTAAAGAGCCCCTAACCTAGGTGTTTTTAGCCATATATAGTCTCTGGTATCCGCAGAATGTGTCTGGAAAGTTTCAGCTCAAAATACACCACAGATCTTAAATTATACGATGTTGATTATGGCCATTTGTGGCTGTAATGAAAAATGCGCTGTTTTGTGTGTGTTTCTTTAAATGCAAAGAAAGCTTCTGTTACCCTACCCTTATGCAAACTAGGGGGAAGAGCTTTACACATGTGCTTTGGACTACATTAAAACATGTGTCTCTGGCAGAAGGTTGAACTAGGCGCTCATAAGGCGGAGTCTGTGAGCGGTTATGGTTGGGGCATAATCAATGTGACATCACATTGATAGGGGATCACCAACAGCCTGTTTTGTGTGACTGTTGCAGTTTAAAGGAGATTACACAAACAATAGATGTATTTTTGTATAATTACAGGATGCTTCTGCACACACACAGGCAACTAATTTACAGATAGAAACACATTTAAAAGTGCATTTTCTAGGTTAGAGGGGCTTTTATAAATCTAAGGTACACATTTGCTCAAGAAATTAAGATTTATTATTTGAAAAACAGTGATATACTCTATATCGGCCATTCCCACTAGTGGTCCGTGAGGGTACTGCAGGTGGTCCGTGTAAAGGCAAAATAAAATATAAAATAATATATTTTTTGAAGAAAAATATATTTTTTAAGAATATGTTTTAAGAATCTTTTGTATGTGATGACCAGTTATAGTTTTAGTGCTAGGAAACCTATTTAGAGGTGCAGATAAATTCAGGACTTTGTGTAGACATATTTTATTATATGAGTATTATGAGGTGGTCCAAGAAAATTCTTGATTACAAATAATGGTCCGCACACACAAAAAGTTTGAAAACCCCTGCTCTATATAATCTAGTTTTTTGCTTATCTTTGAAAAACAAGACCAAATTTATTCAAATAGAAATTTTAAATAAAATCTTAGGTTTCTGCTCAAGCTGTAAATGTTGAAAAATTGGCGTATCTGTAAAAAGCAAAGCAGGAAACATGGATAGAGTGGAGCTTCAGTAGCAAAGCTGTACAGATGAAGACAGAGACACTGATACTTAGTGAAACACGAGACACAATGAACACAGATTAGACCAGTGCTCTTATTTCCGAACAGAGCCATAGACATAAACACTCTCGATTGAGTACTGAAAGCTTGCATGTGTGATCAGAGGAGTCTGCTTATACCCACCGAGTGTTCCTGTGAGACACAAACTTTAAACCTTTCACCTTAAAGAATTTATAGGCAAGTTTGTTGTTAAAAATAATTTACTCCAAATGAAAATTCTCTCATAATTTACGCAACACGCATATGACAACTAGTCAAAAGATGTGAGAACCAATGAGATTCAAAGTTATCAATGTGTGGCCATTTTGAACTTACTTTGCTTATCTTTATGTTTCTGTGGATAGGCAGAGTAGATATCGATCACTTAATAAGCTCACAAACATACCATTTCATTTCAGAAGACATATATGATACATTTAATGGTGGATTTATGTGCTTTATGGAGCTTTGTCATGTTAACCCCCATGTAGAATACCATGACAGCATTTTAATTAAAAAACAAATTGTGTTCAACTGAAGAAAGGAAGGCATACATCTGGGATGACATGAGGATGTGTAATTTATGAGAGAATTTTTATATTTAGGTAAAATATTTCTATGACTTTGGGTTATGTAAAGTAACAAAAAACAGTATGTTCCCCACATACCAATATATACCCTGTTTTGCTCTGTATCTGTTTGTGGACGTCCACATCAACAAATTCTAATTGGTTGTAGGATTGTGTCAGATTACCCCATGACTGGATAAACTGTGTACTGTCTGTTTAAAGGCGGGGGGCATAATTTTTTAGAAATTTTTTTTTTGGAAAAGGGAGTCGGTCGAGTACCAAAACACGCTTGTAGCCAATCAGCAGTAAGGTACGTGTCTACTAAATGACATTGTTGCCTGGGTTGCATATGTGTGGGGCGGGTCTATCAAAAGAAGGTCCAGATTCTATTGGGGTAGGGGCGTGTTTGTTTAGGTGATTTCAAATATCAACATTGGCTTTCAGATAACATGCACCCCGCCTTTAACAGAGTATCTGATGACAACACTGACTCTAAACAGTACAGAACGAGTGATTCTCTTGACCAGTAGAGGGCGTATTTCAGCCACAACATAGCTGATAATCATTAAAACTTTGGCTGAACTTCCTGACAGCCTTAACCGCCGTAAAAAACTGAGCATTAAGAAATTAGATACGAGCTAAATATGCTTGACATTTCCCCTGTTTATGTTGACACAAAAACAGATGGCTCTGTTGGGTCTCCCTGCAATGCAAATGAGCGGCATAAACAGCTGTCTGCAAACAGAATCAAGGTCATGTGAGTTCAGCAGTATTGCTTATGTATCTGTGAGTGTGCGCGAGATATATTGAGCATCGACATGCATACTGTCCTCTCTTACCCGTAGTCCCGGGCCTCTTACTGATCACCTCCACTATGCTGCAAGGGAAGTAGCCCACTCTGTCATTTCCTGTGCGGTTATCATGAATGCAGCCCTTCCACCTTCCATCTGGATGTTGCTCCAGCACCTAGCAATAATTGGCTTAAATCAGCACCTTTATTTAAGATTTATAATGGCAATATATGATCACCTTAAGTACTGAAGCCATCATATGCATAATTAAACTGTGTAAGAGAAGATGCATAGGTCTATATATCAGGGTTGTAAATCCAAACAGTGCCACAGGTCTGATAGAGGTTGTGGACAGCAGGAAAAATGTATGAATGTATGTATGTATTACAGAATGTATTAATCAGAAACATACTACAGGTTTAACCTAACTTGCAACACCACCATGCATTTGTTTTGCAATTTTCTTATGTAATAGAGAAAACAATTACAGACTACTTTTAATGGCTCAATGCTTTTGTGCTTTATACAATTAAATTCTGATAATTTTAATTATCTATTTGGACGTTTTTTTTTTTTTTTTAACAAACCAGTTCAGAAACTAGATTTAAATAAACTATAGCAGGGTTTCCCAAACTGAATTTGTGAGTTAATAACAATTAAATTATAAAATGTAAATAAATAATTTTGAAATAAAAAATCAAAATAAAACACTTACTAACAAAAATATATATTTTTTATTTTTTTAATCTGCATGTCATGTGACATTTACACAACACATTTATTTATTTAGTTTCGGAAAAATATGGTGTTTTAATGTTCACTTGTGGAGTGTGTGTTTTTTTTTGCAACGCAACACTTCATTTGGCGCTGAACCGACAGGTATATGACGTCAAAGTATCACGAGAGCGATTCGACATCAGACTTCTCCGTATGATTTCTCGAACTGCTATTGCGGTACTTTGATGTCATCAACTTGTCGCTTGTTGCTGCTCCCCATGAAGTCAAACAAACCCTGCAATTTATCAGAAAGCTGAGAACCATATAAAGGTCCAATAACAGGAAATACCTATGTAAAATACTACTGATTAAAATGTTAAAACGGATGAATTTTTTTGTAAGTTAAACACACAAATGTGTTATTAAATTATTTAAATATTTACTTAAAATATTAGTGGATACTTTAGGTAAATAATTTAGGTCAAAGGGATACGGCTGACAAAATTATATTATATTATTTTATTTTGTTTAAAAACCCCTAATCTTCAGGAAACCATGGGCAACAGCGCCCCCTGCTGACTAAATCTAAAACTGCATAGAAATAACTGATAGAATTACATAAAAGATTAATCTGGAAAGTCTAATGTTTACATCCAACGTTTGTAATAATTAATAAAAAAGAAAAATATAAACTATGAAATATAAATTTTAAATCTAATAAATTAATTTAGGCCTTTATTACCGTAATAACATCTCCAGCCTTGATGTTAAGGCTTGTCAGGTCATAATTGTTGCAATAGTCCTTCACAGCCCTGACCTGCAAGGCTGCTGAGGCATCTGGATGAAAATAAAAAGATCACAACACATCCACAACATACACACATGACACCTTTTTGTACATTCTGAAGCATACTACCAAAGAGCAATTTACACTCACTTTTCAGTTGTTTTGTCTCACCTCGCAGCATCTGTTTGATCTCACGGCTGGCCTGGGTGGCTGTGAACTGGTAGACGATGTCCAGCGCTGTCTGGCTGTATGTGTTTCTCACTGTTGCATTTATGCCACTCTATTGGATGCAGACGTGAAGTAATATTGGTCATTTTTAGGACCCAATCTGATAATTTCATAACTTTCCTGATTTACACAACTTTTATCCTTTTTCTTAAACCTTTGTGATCTAATTTTATAATTTTCTTGTAACATCTTTCTGGTGTAGCTTTCTGCAGGTTAATTACACCATAATGACTGTGTGTGGGCAAACAGTTTCTTAAAAATTGATATTTAAAAAATTATTTATTATTTATTTTTTCCTTTATTCTGCTCAAAAACGCTGATTATTATTTTTTGTACATATTTCCTGTATTTTCTGTGTATCTTAATAAAATAGATTGAAAAATAAATATGGATGGACATTAAAACTTCTAAAACAATAAAGCTGGTGGTGTTGGCCTAAGACTTTTGCACAGTTTGTTATGTACAGTTGTGCTCAAAATTATTTAGGCCAAATTTTTAATTATGGTGCATTTTTATTTGACAAATAGGCATCTTCTGGCTGGAATGACACAAGAACATGTGCAAAGACTGTACGACATTGTGTTAGAGATATTAATAAAAATATTAGCTATTTTTCCCCTTCTATTTACATTTTGACAAAATGTCACATCCAAAATTATTCATACCCTTTCTCAATAATTAATGGCGTAGCCTTTACTTTTCGTCACAGCTGTCAAATGGTTTTCATAGTTGGTGACAAGGTTTTTGCACATTTCCACTGGGATTTTGGGGCACTTCTCTTTTGAATAGGTCCTTGAGGTTGTAAGGCTTCCTTGCCATCACTTTGGTCTTTAGTTCTTTCCACAAATTATTAATTGAATTCAGGTTTGGACTCTCCAAAACAGCATATTGTTCTCTGCCACCCATTTCTTGACCACTTTTACTGTGTGCTTTGGATCGCCCAGGTCAAGTTTTTCTGCATACTGTCTGATGTTTTGGTTCAGAATGTAGTCTTCTTTTTTCATGATTCCATTTACTTTAACAAGGTTGACTGGCACATAAAAAACAAACATTCCAAACAAAATCACATCCCTATTTCCAAACTACTCAATTATGTCTCATCAGACCATAGAATCGATGATATAAAGGCTTTTTCCTTTTCCAGGTGAGCTTTTTGCAAAGGCTAGACAAGCTTTTCTGTGTCTGTCCTAAAGAATCACAGCCCTCCTTGGTTGGTGTCCATAGAGGCTAGCCTTGTGCAGTGTTCTTTGTAGTGTCTGCTTTGTTACCAGCATTGTTTAAATTATTTATGATGGCTCTGCTTGTGGTCCTCGGATCAGTCTTGCCAGTGCAGGGATCACTTTTGGCTCCTACCATGTCTTTTTAGATTTTCTACAATGTGAAACTTTTTAATAATCCTTTGCACAGTGGCCACTCTCTGAAAACATTTGGAAATACTTTTGTAGCCTTTCCCTTTCTTGGGAGCATCCATGTGAAACCAAAGGTCCACACTAAGTTCTTTAATTTTACCCATAACTTGCAACTGACCAGAAACTGACTAGCACACAGATGTATCAGCTCTTCTGAATTTAAAGTTGATTCAAATGCTTGAGAAAATACTAAAAGTTAACATAAATTTTATGGAGCAGAAGATTGCACTTCCTGATAATTTAGCGATAAGTTCTGGGGTATGAATAATTTTGGACATGGGACATTTTGTCAAAATCTAAAAAAATGTAATAAAATATATATTTTTTAATAATATCACTAACAAACTGTCTTTCAGTCTTTGCCCACTTTCTTGTGTCATTTCCAGTCAGAACTCAGAAGCTTCCCAATTACCAATTAAAAAATCAACATAATAAAAAAATTTGGCATGGGTTGGATAATATTAAGCACAACTGGCCTTTGAGGTACTAGTATGCATCCTTTAGGTACAAATGTGTACTTATTGAAAGAGTACTGCTCCAGTGATAGCTTTTGTACCTTTCTTTTGAGAATATAAAGTAAAAATAAAAGAAGGTAATTAATTTCAGAATAAGATTATGTCTAGAAAAATTGACCTTTTTGAGACTTTTCCCTTTAGGCTATTACTCTGTCCACCATCCAAACATTTTTACTTTTTCCACTTTGCCTAATCTTTTCCCATGCAACAATCCATAATTTACATGCACTACATGCTGTATTTGTTGCTGCCGTTGTGCATTAAATTTCCCACTTGGTGATCAATAAACTGTAAATTAAAGAAATGAAAAATGTCTTCTTACATCCAGCAGGAGGCGCACCACATCAGTCTTCCCACACAACGCTGCTTCATGTAGGGCCGTGCCTGCTTTAGTCTGCCTGTTGATGTCGATGCCAGCCTGAATCAGCAATCTGTTAAGGGAGGACAAAATTAGTGACAACTGTTGGCTCGAGGCTGAACTACTGTACTGTAAACTGTGATAATACTGCTTACATCCGACAAGAGAATTCATCGAGTCCCTAGAGCTTCACAATAATCGAATTTGTGTTTTTTGGCAAGACAAGCATCACTATCACTAAAGCTCAAATGAAGGCTACACTGGCAGAAATAAAGGTACAAAAGCGGTCCCTGGGACGGTATCCTTTAAACAGGTCCTAATATGTACCATTTAGGTAGAAATGTGAGGACTCTGCCATAATCTGGTTTGGTAATTATATCTAGTTGTGTATGGCAGGGTCCTGACAGTACAATGTTTTGTGTGGGAGAACGTGGTTTTGATATTGTCATATCAGACCACGTTTTTCCCATGTCTTGTGACTTTTCCCCGCTCCCTTGTATTCTCTTGTCATTGTGTGTTATTTTTTCCCCGCTCCCTTGCATTTTCCAGTCTTTGTTTTTATGTCTTGTTTAGTCTAGTGTTCTGTTCATGCATATATATATTTATATATATTTATATATTTATATATGTTTATATATATATAAATATATTTATGGTTTTGTCTTGTTGGTACCGTGGTTGTCTTGTGTTTGTATGTGTTTTACAGGTTCACGTGTGCTTCCCTCACAGGTGTTCCTGTTCAGTGTGATTGCCTCCTCTCGTCTTCCTCACCTGTTGCTTGTTATCCTCTCGTCTGATCTGTGTATTTAATCCCTGTGTGTCTAGTGTGTCTTTTCAAGTTCGTTTGTCAATGTCAGTTTGTCAATCTCAGTACTGTGTATGTACTCACCAGCTACTAGCTTTGCTAGTTTCTAGTCCTGTCTTGTTGTGTGCTTTTGATACGTCTAGTTTGTTCATTTATTGTTTCCCTTATTCTGTGCTCTCTGCTGCCCAGGAGTCATTCTCTAGATACTGTTTCGGTGATCGCTGACTGTTATAGAGACTGAATTCTCCATCTGCCTGTTTAAGGACTGCAGTGCTATCTGCCTAGTTGTCCACTACTCTCTCCCACCGTTCGTTTGTCTGGCCGGAGCCCGAACGTGTGTGGCTTGTCTCCCCAGTGTCTGTGTGTGCTCCTCGCCCTAGCCGTCTGCCTCGGAGTGGCCTTTGCGCCCAGACGTGCCATTGTCTGTTTACATTCCTTATCTGTTAAATAAACATTTTCTGTTATCCGCACTGGGATCCATTTGCCTGTTTTCCCCCACCCTAACAGTACGAACTTGCCATAACTAGATCCCGCGGAGATGGACCTATCCTGGTCTGACTACAGAAGCTGCCAAGCGCATGTCCTGTTCGGCCTCCGGCAGAAGGGGGCCAATGTGAAGGATTTCGCTATGGACTTTTTGAGATCTGCCAAGTACTCCGGCTTCAACGAGGCAGAGTTAAAGGTAATTTTGTGTGATACCGTCAGGAGTCTTGTCTTGGTTTTGCCGTGTCTTTTATTTAATTCTTGTCTTGTTTACCCCCTCGAGGGAGTTTTTGTTTATTAATAAAAGTCTTTTGAGTTGAGAGCTGTCTGCACTTGGGTTCATCCACCACCATCCCTGACAAGAAATATGTAGCTTTGAGGTACCACTGTAAACTATTTAAGTTCAAATAATATCCCAGTTATAGCTTTTGTACCTTATTTTCTGAGAGTATAAGAAAATCAATAAGATTTAAGGAAGACTTACGACCCTACTGAAAATACCAGCTAAGACCAGCCTAAGCTGGTAGTCTCCCAGCCTCTCGGTAGGCTGGTTTTAGAAGCTGGTTGTGGTCTGGTCTTAGCACCAGCTTTGCCAGGCTGGGAGGACCATCTTAAAACAGCTACTTTTATTTTAAGATGGTGGGTCAGCTGGTCTTCCAGTCTAAAAAGTGTCCAAAACCCCTTTAAAACCAGCCATGCAGCTTAGTCTTTTTAGTAGGGGACTTGGGCCAGTAAGCAACCACCTGCTCATCCAACACCCAGAAAACGCTAGCAAACCAGCACAGCATTAGAAACCACTCACACAGATAGCAGTGAACTTTCACAGGTGGCAACAAAATCTATTATTGTCCTTATTGTGGCAGTGCACATGGTATATTACAAGACTAGTACCCGCTGATCAAAACCTTCCCTAGAATGATAAACCATCTATTACAAAGAGTGTGAGCCTCTGACGCTAAAGTAAATTCAATTACAGCCGCAGGACATCAGCAAACACAGGTGGTCTGAGTCATTGCTCATCATGAGAGGAGGGGAAACAGAGATCTCGGACCTCACACATCAGACATCTCTCTCAATATTTAGCCGCCAAAACACACCGCTTCAGGTTCAGGTAATATCCTCAACCGCATGACCCCCATTGCAAAATGCAAGAGATTAAATAACATATTGACTGGTCGGGTGAGCACATGTACACGTGTATGACCGCTTGTGTGTCGTCCAGCACTGGCTCATCTTGGAGACCACCAAAGCCGGTTAGACAGGCACGTTCGCTTGTGGGCAAATGGCTACATTAATATTAACAAAAGAGTGTTAACATGATTCTGAGCTATAGCGACAGCATTGTAATATAAAGGTAACAGCTATGTTGCAGGTGCTATGATGCATTTCTTTCACAGATGTGAACAACCAATAAAGCCTGCTTTCATGTTTTCCCTTTACTGCATCAATCTATTTGAAATCTGCTTCATGCGTTTAGCCTGTAATGTTGCTGGATTAATGACGTTATTAACAGTATTGTGATAGCCCTCTCTCTGTTGTTGTAACCAGCACATTCACGTGGCTTATATTTAGCTCCCGGCTCATCAGAGCTGGACCCGTTAGGTCCGATGGAGGAATGGTGTATCTGTGGGATGCGGAGATGCTGTGGGACCTGGTTTCCATCAAACACATGGTTGTCCAGACAGGCTGATTGACGGCAAGTGTCAACGCATACCTTTTAAACACTTTTTGACACACCACTCACACCACCACTGACATCAATGTCGGAGCGTAAATCCTAAATCCATGTCATCCGGGTTAGCCAAACTCTGCCAGCAGGATGTACACTGACAAGTATAGTCGCATGTATTGACAAGCAGTATTGATAATCATGGGCTACTGCACTGATACTCCAGCTAGTGACAGGGCTTGCGTTTGAGCCTATTTATTATTACAGAAACGCCCACAGAGTTAAAGGTGCAGTGTGTAGAATATAGCGGCATCTAGCAGTGAGATTGTGAAATGCAACCAACTGCTCAGTCCACCGTTCACCGAAATGCATAGAGTAGCTACGGTAGCTGTCACAGGACAAACATGTTGTCATCTAAGACAAAATACCATAGTGACAAAACCGCTTTCAGGTTGTCCATTTAGGGCTACTGTAAAACTATGGTGACACAAAATGACAACTTCCATGAAAGAGGACCCGCTGTGTATGTAAATAAAAACGGCTCATTCTAAGGTAATAAACACATAAAATAACACATTTTAGATACTTCTAAAAGTTACACACTGCACCTTTAACAACACCTATTATGATTGATTTTGATTGGCCAGTCGTGACATTTGCAGGTTTGTTATTCCCAGATAACAACCACTCAAAACTAATAACACACGGAAACCCAATTCTGCAAATCATTCTGGCAGGTACAGTTTAATACTATACAATGTCTTTAAATAACATATATGACATTATTTTTTACAAATTATTAAACCAAATAGTGTGTTTGTGACATCTGAAATTCTTATCTTAAAGTTGGTCTTAGTACACGATGTAACTACAGAAGAGTCAAGTTTTAAAGGTGCAGTGTGTAATTTTTAGAAGGATCTCTTGACAGAAATGCAAAATAATATACAAAACTATATCAGGGGTGTATAAAGACCTTTCATAATGAACCGTTATGTGTTTATTAGCTTAGAACGAGACCTTTTTATCTACATACACGAGGGTCCACTTACATGGAAGTCACCATTTTGTGCCGCCATTTTTCTACAGCAGCCCTTAACGGACAATTTTTTTATTAAGTTGTCTCCGACGATGACATGTTTGTCCGGTGGTGGCTACCGTAGCTTCTCTATCTGTTTCAAAATTGAGGGGTGAGCAGTGGACTAAGCCATTGGTGACAATTCGCAACCTCACCACGAGATGCCTCTAAAATGTACACACTGCACCTTTAAATAGCAAAAATATCGAAACTCTGGTTATTTTTACGACGATACTAATGGTCTAATCAGATTGGATTGTGCTAAGCTATGCTAAAAGTGGTACCGCCAGACCCGGAGATCAGCTAAATGGATTCCAAAATAGTAAAAATCAAATGTTTAACTCTAGGGGAGCTGGAAAATGTGTGTGTCCCTTTAATACCGAAAGGAAACTTGTTTTCCCTGCGGACGGTCTGCATTTATTAAAAATGAGCAAATAAAATATTTCATCTCAATATTTAATGTTCCTAACCTTACTTATGAGGTAAATAGCCGTGTAATATGCGGGATAATGTACACCTTCAGTGTGATACAAGACCCTTGGCTTCGTTAGGTCTTGATCACACTTGTGGGGCTTATTTTTGCGATAACAACCGGCTGCCTATACATTATCCCTTACTTAAAACTCATTGCATTTGCTACTACATGGAAAGTGGTTGACTCATAAAGAGTTTTTAATACTTCATTAAGTTAAGAGCTTCATTTACTGTAGTTCATTTTAAAGTGAAGTCTGTTTTATGTCGAGAAGCCCATCCACCCTAATCTATCCTCTGCCAGGACATATTTCAATAATGCATATTTGCCAAATATCAGCTACACAATATTTACAGTCATAAGCTTACAACATTTTCAAAGACATGCAATGTAGTATTAGGTGGTTGAAGAGCAGGACAGTGCTGGTCTCTCAGTGATCACGGAGGAGGTTTGACTGTCACAATGATGGATGACAGTGGGCTGTATCAGGGTGTGGATGGGATGCAGTTAGAGGAATCAGGCATGGACGTGCACACAGAGCCTTTCTCCATGAACATGTGCACAGATATGGTAGCTGATACTTCACCAGTAACCAAATCCAGCGAGCTTGTGTATCAACACAGGAAATGCACGATCAAGCATGGAGCTCCTGTTTGAACATGCGGGACTCTTGATGTAAATTTGCACAAGAAGCACAATGGCAATGCAGTAGAAAGTCATGTGATAATCGATTAAAGCTCATCAAAGAGATTTTCACTGGAGTAATTAGCCTGAGCTCTAGGCTAAATTCTGATAATGTTCACACACACATACTGTATCCACACCCGACACAAATGAATTTAGGATAAAGCAAACATCAAATTATATATGCATTTATTCTACAGACAGGAAGTAAATTCAGTGTTTCTGACCTGCACCATTATAGCACACTCATTGGCTGGTGATTATCAGCAAGAGGACGTCTGTTGGCATAATGTCACTTCATAAAGCAAATGAATTCATTTACACACAAACACGGAGCAGAGCACAGCATGCGGATCATCACACACAACGGCTCATAAAGCAACTGCCATTATTAAGATTAAGAGTTTCCAAACCCTTTATAGTTCTCCAGTCAATCATGCAATTGACTTTTTGATCTTTTTATGACTATGCATGCCTAGCGGATAAATGACAGACCAGCTAAATACATTAGCTCCATATTGGTTACGTATTTAATTGTGTTTTTTTAAGCAAATAATATGTGCCAGGGCTGATCAAATAACGTCCCAAGCTCCTCAGTATAGGTCCATGCTAAGCCTTTACTGCCTGTGATGACAATCTTATACCCAGGGAGGTTTAAATTTCCATACAGTTCGATCAGAATGAAAAAAAATAACAATATAAAGCAACCTCCACAGCTGAACAAATATATCAGCATGTGAAGTCATAAATAGGACACTGTTAGCAAGCATATAAGCATTCCTCCTTCACAATGATTAATGATTCTCTTATGTAATAGCACCCAAACATTCCTGTCCCATCCCAGAACTGCTATGTGTTTTAAACTCTCAGTCGATACACACAATGCCTGCACGATCGTTTAATGAATTCCCCTGCTGTTACCATAACGCCACTGTTTCTTATCATGCTGCTGTATACCAATTGACAGTGGCTCATCGAGGTTCAACATGTACCCGTGTAAAAATACACAGAAAACAATGTTTACTGATGTTTTAGGGTGAAATGTGTGGTGCACAGTCGACCATAATATATAAGGTTATGTCTGTGCTATTAATAACATGCATGCATTGCTAGAAATTTTTAGCTTGTGTTTTGTAAGCGTCTTTTCTTCGATGGATCAAATGTACAGTTAATACATTCAGTGATATGACCTTGAAATATGATATAGTATTAAAAACCTATATATATATATATATATGCCAAATATAATGATAATTCAGTACCCAATCAATAAAAATAACAATACCAATCTTTCAATCGTATTAGCAACACAACTGACGCACCATGCTATGCTTGTGAATAATAAAATGCACTTCTGTTTAAAAAAAATCCATCTTGGAGGGATATGAACTTAAACAGTGTGTTATGACTTACAGTGAATGTAAACAGACAAGTTTAAAATAATGGATAGGCATATCATAAAAAAATCATTAAACCTCACAGACAGTGTCAATGCAGCCTAATACCACTTCTATTTTGTTAACCAAACAACAACGTTGACAGGAAAAACAAAAAAACAATTCATAAACATTATAGGGATTTAATTTAATAAGCCCACTACAATCAAACACAACTTTAAGCTAGCTTTAAGTAAACTAAACTATAAAGCTTATTTTATTTTAGTTACTATTGTCATCTTTCCAGCATAACATAAACCTGTTATCTATCACAATCATTTAAGAGATGCATGTGTTTGTTGATATTAATCCTAACATTTAATTTTTTGCCATGATTTTAAAATGGAAAATATTTTTTCATGCAGAGAGATGTTTGAAACAGTGGCCTGATTTACGTTCAGTGTCTGGTAAACAAAAAGTGCATTGGTGAGGGGCCGTTTGACTTCTATTCTTAGAAAAGCATTTAAGCCATGCATCTGACTCTCCATCCATCCTCTCTCTTTTTTTTGGGGGGCTGAGTGGTCTCACCTGATGATGTCGATGTGCCCATTCTTGGCGGCCAGATGCAATGGGCTGGTGCCATTTGGATCCGTGGAGTCTCCGGGCTTGGCCTCCAACAGAGCTGCACACATGTTACTGCTCAGGAGCAGCTGGACCACCTGCAGGCCAACAGACCATCATACACATACAGTAAGTGACACACACAAACACACACACACTAGCCAAATAAAGGCAGGATGAAGATATTGACAGTGAGCAAAAAATCAGCATGTGACTTACACCAACGCGGCCAAATTCACAAGCCAGGTCCAGTGGAGTTTTCCCAGCATTGTCTACTATGCAGGGGTTCGACTGGTGCTGCAGAAGCATCTCGGACTAAGGGCAGATAACCAGCTGTTAGTAGTCAGCACTACAAGATAAGGGTGTACTGAATAATGTTTTTTTTTGTAATAGCAAGCAATTACTATTGATGTCACACATCATTAAAGTTTAAATACACGTGTTCAGATCACGCAGAATACAACATTTGGCATTTTTTCTGAAATATAAATGATCATTTGCATGCAATTCTAAAATTGCTAGATGATGGTATGTTGAAAGCTGATACTTCCACTACCTTCTCTACTCAAAACCAACGTTTCCAATGATTTGAGAGCATCTTCATTTTTTATAAAATACATGTGCACGAAACGATCTAGCTTTAAAGCATAATTTCCTCAGGTTCTGGTTCCAGGTTGTCAGTGCCTATAACATATGTCTGATCTTTAATCACTCCGCAGTGTCTGTACGGAGTCTTTGAAGAACAGCGTGTACTCACCACGTCATAGTGTCCGTGTTGAGCAGCCAGGTGCAGGGGGATCTGACCCTCATCAGATTGACCATTCACAGAAGAACTAGACTTCAGCAGCAGCTTCATTGGCTCAGACTTTCCCTGCCATGCTGCATAATGCAAAGGCCGCATCCCTGAAAAAAAATAAGGGGTGATTATTTATACTGTAACTCACATTCAAATACATTTACAGTGCACTTATGCATTTGGAAGATGCTTTTATCGAAAGCAACTTACAATGCATTCAAGCTATACATTTTCTCAGTATGTGTATTGCCAGCACAATTTTTATATCAGTTGAGCGCACACAGGAGCAAAATAGATGCATTGTTTGGAAGTGGTTTTCAATGTTGTTTGTTTTATCTGTGTACCGGCAAAATAGTTCAAGCACTTGTTTGATGAGCCACCTGTTGACTTAAAGGGGACATTTCACAAGACTTTTTTAAGATGTCAAATAAATCTTTGGTGTCCACAGATAAAATAAGTGAGGTTTTAGCTCAAAATACAACATAGATAATTTATTATAGAAAGTAAAAAATTGACACTTTGTAGGTGTGTGCAAAAATGTGTCATTTTGGGGTATATCCTTTAAAATGAAAAAATTTGTTGACCTCTGCACTAAATGGCATTGGCGTGGTTGGATAGTGCAGATTAAGGGGCAGTATTATCCCCTTCTGACATCACCAGGGGAGACAATTTCAATGTCCTATATTTTCACAGGCTTGCAGAGAATGATATACCAAAACTAAATTACTTGGTTGATTTTATTCTCATTTTTTAGATTGATAAAAGCACTGTGGGGACCAAATATAGTTCTTAAACGTGGAAAAAGTCACATTTTCATGGTATGTCCCCTTTAATGTTCTGATTTCAGGGCTTTAGCTAACAGTTTTCATTGGGTTTTTTCTGCTGGTACCTTTCTGGTCTCTGATGTCCACTATGGCCTGAGACTCCAGGAGCAGTGATATAACCTCCACATTCCCATTGAGGGCTGCGTGATGGAGTGGTGAAAATCTGTGAAGAACACACACATATAATCATTTAATGCTGCCTCCCAGCTGCCTTCTATCTGGCCATTTTGCATTGTTATCCAAGTATTTAAGGTGCAATGTGGGACTTTTAGAATGATCTCTTCTAAAAGTCTCTTGACAGATAAGTGATCTCTTGACAGATACTCAATATACATAAGTGGTGTATAAAGACCTTTACAAAATGAACTCTATTGTTTTTATTACCTTAGAATGAGCCGTTTTTATCTACATACACCGCAGGTCCCCTTACAGTACATTGAAGTAGCTGTCATGTTTCTACAGTACCCCTATATACACAAACAGTTCTACAGAGCGCATTTCGTCTCTACATTGTCTCAGATAATGACATGTTTGTCCTGTAGAGGCTCCCATAGCTTCTCTATATGTTTCAAAATTGAGGGGTGAGCTGTGGATTGTGCTGCTACATGGCGCTAAAAACCCCACACTGGACCTTTAAAGGGATAGTTCACTTTACAAATGAAAATTCTGTCATTATTTACTCATCCTCATGTTGTTCTGAACCTGTATGAATTTCTTTTTTCTGATGAACACAAAAGAAGATATTTTGAGAAATGATGGTAAACACAAAGCAGTAAGTGACCATAGACTTCCATAGTAAGAATAAAAAATATGATGGAATTTAATGGGTACCGTCAACTGTGTGCTTACCATCATTTATCAAAACATTTTCTTAGTCATTTATCACAATACTTCCAAAATAGTTTTTTCCTACTATGGAAGTCAATGGTCACTTACTGCTGTGTGTTTACCATCATTTCTCAAAATATCTTCTTT